>NC_061107.1:70849043-70859043 GCF_015104395.2 Macrobrachium nipponense
TCAGTTGGTATAAGATATAAGTGTAGATATATTCGTTTGTGAATTTTCACATTCTCTCATTTAGCAAGTTCCTGGCCCTTTAACACATTTGTATCTCCGGATCGCTACTTTGTCAGTATAATAACGTCTCCAAATATTCGCATTGTGTGTGCATGTGTGTGTGCGTGTAAGTATATGTATATATACGTTTGTGTGTGTATAAATACAGTCTTTATTTGTATGTGAGCTTAATCTAGCAGGTCATCAACGATTGAACATGTCTCGACTGACGTCAGTTATACTTGGCAACTTAAATTCAATGCCAGGTCTGTAATTCCAATGCCGCATGCCCCTCCGTGCCATGTGCAGCTCTGATTGAAGCAACCTCAGGTAACTGGCCAAGGGAGAGATGTCATCCTTTGTCGTGATGGGTTCACGACTCATATCTCCAAGTGACACAGCATTCGCCCTGTGGACTTTTATGGCAAGGGAGGTTCTACTCACTCTCTCTCTCTCTCTCTCTCTCTCTCTCTCTCTCTCTCTCTCTCTTGTATTATAATTTGCTTGCGTAAACAGATTTTCTCTCTGTCACTCTTGCCCTTCTATCTTTTTAATTCAGAAAATAAGAATCTCTCTCTCTTTCGCTCTCACTTGTACACACCCACACAAACACACACACAAACGCACACACACACACACACACACACACACACACATATATATATATATATATATATATATATATATATATATATTATATATATCGGAAAATCTAAACCTTTTGCATTTACTTACCCAAATACCTTAGCCAAATCCCTGATTAACATCCAACAAAAGACATTCCCCAAGGACACAGGGGTTTACGAAATCCCATGCCTGGACTGTGGACCAATCTTACATCGGATTTACAGGAAAATCCCTTCCCCAGAGATTAATACAGCACAAACAGTCAGTTAGGTATGGACAACAGAACTCAGGTATTTTCAACCATAAAAATTAACATAATCATAGTATAAAGTGGAATTTGTCACGTATAATTTATAGCAGCAACTGTCGGTACAAGAGTCAAATGATGGAATCGGCCTTCATTAAAGAGAGGCCGTAATGAATATCTCAAAGGGAGCATGGGACACAGATGTCATCGACAAGGTTTTCATTCAACTGACGATTAAGAAGATTAAAGGAAGATTATCAGCGGGAGTGACCTAAATTGGCGTACATGTGGACGGACCTCTTGATATAAATACCACCTTTTCTGTAACTTTTCTCACGTCATCTACCTGAAGATGGGAGACATCGTCCTCTGAAATTAGTAGTGTTTCTCTCTCTATATTTTGGGTGTTTTTTATACGGGCTCCTTTTTCCTTTATTAATATTAATAATTCTATGCTATATACTATATAAATATTATATATCTATATAGATCTATATATATATCGTGTATATAATATTACTGTTTTATATCATGTATATATATCTATATATATATATCTCTATAATGATATTCATATTTATATCTTTGTTAAAATTTGTACGATTTGGCAACGAATGTTTGTGTTCATATAGTTTACATATATGCACATAACTAAATACACACTAGTTTACACACGTGTATGATTTACATATAGGCAATTTTCCCACAGTCTAACATAAGTTTTTATTTCACCAAAACTTCTTTAAGTCACTCGACCGATCATCCTTTACAACAAGCATTATGTCTGTTGATTCTGCTATATTTTTTATCATGACCCAATCATGTCACAGATCTAAGCCTTGCAACGTCTATGTTGTCTGTCTTACCTACCCAATCAAAGCCCTACCTTATGCCTTATCATTCTCAAGAATAACAAGCAATGATATACCAGTATAATTCTTGCAGTTGCCAAGTCAACGTTCCCTTTCATAGGTTAGATCAGCTATTTATTTCTGCCCCAAACTTTCCTCTCGTCCAGGCATTACTTATAATACACCATAGTCATCCACTGAATACCACTATCTCGTCATACCATAACATCTCACTTCCAATTCCATCAACTCCTAGCTCACTGTGACACTTCAGTATATGTCACTCCTGCCAGAATTCTCGAATAACCTTCCAGCCCTGCGTTTCTTGCCTTTCATTTCATTGAATGATTCTTCCAAATAACCAATCCATAGAACACCACAGAGATTACCTCTCTATTTAATTTGCGCGCTAATAGATTTAATAATACGACTTTAATTTTTTCGTTAGCCATCCAAGTAGAGGTGCCTCTTTCAATCTCATGCAGAAGAAAAAATAGCAAAAGGCAAACTGTGATAATAAAGCTTATGGAACTCCTTTTGCCGTGTTCATTCGTCCTCCTTCCAGCATCTGGCTTCCTGTCCTGATATCCTGGATTTTCCGCTCTCCGCAGATCCTCCCAGCATCTCAACCATTAACTACAGTTATCCCTGTTAGATAACTGCTCCCATTAAGGGGTAAATATAGAACCATTCCTCTTGTTTTCTTCCTGTTGTCCAGTCGTTTCCATAAACACCTGCTTAGAATCCTTAATGATTATTTGCGCGCCTGACGAGCATTCCTTCAGACATTTCTTCTTTAGAATTTGTGATTTTCTTACCTCATATGAATGCTGTACCAACAGCTGGCTGAAACCCCTGATTCTTTTTCTTTATAGAACTTCCTTTTGTTCCTTGAAAGTGTAGTTTTTTTTTTTTTTTTTTTTTTTTTTTTTTTTTTTTTTTTTTTTTTTTAGTTCAGTGTGCCAAGTCTTCCTGTAGCCTGTTTATTTCCTCGTGGAAGTTTTCCAAGAACGTTGTCATCACCACTCTCTCCAGTAAATCTTGTCCACCTCCTCAATAAGTTTGTTGCCAGTTTTATGATATTGCTGCCCAATTTCTTACATATATCTCCAAACTCCGTTTGTTTCTTCAGTAAATATCCGATTTGTATATATGTGCATACATATATGCACACAAATCCATACCTCCGAAGAACATTTTCCAAAGTCACCTTCTGAAGTACACGAAAATGAGTATGCAACTGCCTATTTGTGAGTTCTCCTAATTATGTGGGCGGCAATTATTGCGTATGTTTCAGTAGATTGCAATTTTGGTAACTGGAGAAATTCCTTCAGTTGTGAATTGATGCCAATATATATATATATATATATATATATATATATATATATATATATATATATATATATATATATATATATATATGCACACTTATTCCAACTCAACACTAACATTTGGATTTCTGTCATCGTCATTTATATCATGATTCGATCATCGACGACGATAATATATATATATTATATATTATATATAATATATATATAATATATTATATATACATATTATGTGTATATATACATCTATGTATATGTGTGTGCTGGCTGTTGCTCCTCATGTGCAGCATATGTATATGAAAATGTTACATATTACATAATATAACAACAGTGGTATATATTTATAGATACATACGCGTATGTATGTATGTGTGTTGGTTGCTCTTTGATGTGCAGCATATATATATACATATATATATATATATATATATATATATATATATATATATATATATATATATGTGTGTGTGGTGTGTGTGTATATATATATATATATATATATATATATATATATATAATTTATATATATACGTAAATATATATACACATATATATATATGTATATATATATAGATATATATATATATATATATTATACATATAAAACTGTTACATATTACATAACACACCAGTAATGGCAATTGTCTCTGCCTGAGAGGAATTTTTATAGTAACGTTTACAAAAGCTTTCTCCCAGCCATTCACTTGAACAACAATAATTGTGAATGGTTCATTCTTTCCAATCTTTTCACCGTCGGTCGTTCTCTGTCTACAAAATGGGCAGATATCTCTTCTTCCATGTGAGGCTTATTCATCTCCATTCCATCCAGTAGCTTCCCGGTATGTTAAACAATTCTTCTTGACCAGCTAAAAATAGAACGTCCCATAAGGACATCGTGTGGAATAGGGAACATCCTTCCTCAGCGTAAGGTATTACCAGCAATTTCAAATGTTTATTATTTGCTTGCTACGCTTAGGCTCAAGTGTCTTTTCTTGATTGCACAAACGTGGAATTTCCATTCATTAAAAGTGGACTTCTTTAAGCAACATTTTTCTCCTTTCGAAGAGAGCAAACTAGAAGTATACTACAGTCTAGTACTTAGGATGCGTCTCGTGATTTCATTCCCCTTCAACTCATCCTTGTTTGTGGCGGTGGCAGAGTTGAGCGCTACGCCAACCTTCGAGGTACTCAAATCCGGGTAATTGCTTCTTTGTATGAAGGAGGTGTCGTATTTTTAATTTTAGATTTCTTGGCTTTCATACCTTTTCCTGTATCAAATGTGCTCTCTCTCTCTCTCTCTCTCTCTCTCTCTCTCTCTCTCTCTCTCTCTCATTTACTTCCTAACTTTTTTTAAACGTCAATGAGGCTTAGTAACCTTTGACATTTTTATCGAAATTTAAAATATCACGAACTAAGTGAATGTGCGATCACGTGTTTTCTCTCTCTCTCTCTCTCTCTCTCTCTCTCTCTCTCTCTCTCTCTCACATTTACTTCATAACTTTACTTGATGTCAATGAGGCTGAGAAACCTTTGACATTTTTATCGAAATGCCAAATATCATCAACAAATTGAATGTGAGATCCCGTGTTTTAAACAAGAAAGTCTTTCTTTCCTATCTATGAATATCGTAGCATTTGGCCCAATAAAAATAAATGTCTCAATGCACACTTATTCCAACTCAACACTAACATTTGGATCTCTGTCATCGTCATTTATATCATGATTCGATCATCGACGACGATAATTCTTGACATTTGCGAGCATGACACGTCTCTCGTATTTTGGGAACTGCTTTTGCGACCATACATCGCATGCTGATGAGTACGATGGGCTCAGTTTGACATTCAGGATTGTGTTCGCTTGTCAGAAAAAAAAGCTCTTACTTCCGTTGGTTTGTTCTTTTTTTGTTCTGTTTCAGTTTTAAGTGTAAGGTTGTCGCGATCTGTAGTTTGTAAGAGCCACGCAGCGGAATATATTTACTCGGTTATAGAGAAATGGTTTTATTATTATTATTATTATTATTATTATTATTATTATTATTATTATTATTATTATTATTATTATTATTATTAGCTTTACAACGATGGAATCGAGCGAAGTTTTTTATAACAGTCATAACGATATGCTAAAAAAATGCATTGAATAATTAATTCAATTGGATAAAATTTGGATTGTGATTCTAATGAAAAATAAGATGAAATTATTCAAATAAAGAGCAACGCTATTTCAATACAAAACGTGATAAAGAGTTCAGGAGAGAGAAAGCTCACTTACGCAAGGAGCACAAATAATCTTTAAATTCACAGTTAACATGAAATGCTAAAAATACAATAAATAAATAAATAAATTAAAAGGAATTCATCAGGGCAGCAGAGTTCAGGAGAGAGAGAGAGCTTACGCAAGGAGTACGAATAATCTTTACATACATTGTTTACATGAGGTATTAAAAATAAAATGAATAAATTAAAAAAAAATCATCAGGGCAGTAGTGTTATATTGACTAACACAGATTGTGACTACGAGACTTTCCGCAGGAAAAGGAATCCACGGGAAATCCTTCGGCATCTTGGTGTTATCAGCTGCTGAAAATGTATCTAGCGATACACTTCGTTTGTCATAGTGGTTCCAGTTTCTTGTATACGATTTAAGAAATCTCGAAGCATAAACGAATAGAATACATTGTTGACAGTGATTTACGCTATATCTTTATGGAGATTACGAAGCTATCGGCGTCTCTGATAAATCTAATCGGATTTGAAGTTATTGCTTACTTATGTATATGTCGGATGCCGTATTAGACAGCAGAGCGTAGTAAACAGTCATCATACTGATGCATTCGTCATCCGTACCTTGGATTGGATTCGTCCCTTTCCTTTTAATCGTAACTGGACCTTTTCCAATATTGAATTGAAAATATCACCTTAGACGTCACTAACTCACTTTGACGTTTGCCCGCGAAACAAAATTAAGAGACTGAAGACTACTTAGACTATAAATAGGCTCAAGCACTTCAGACGCTGTGAAGTTGTAACCAAACTCTGCCAACTTAGAAAAGATTAAGAGCCTCTTCAAAAGGGTCCTGGCAGCATTCAATGAGGTGGAAACCGACAGAAATGATGATGATGATGATGATGTTTCTGCCTGTAGCAACAGGCGTCACAACGGAATGGATTCTCTGACATTTTACTTTTAATGGAGCCACTCGAGTAGGTTCGTGAAGCTTGTATTTGATACAGCTCTCAAGCAAGGACAATTTATTCGTGCTTTTAATTTTAGCATATTAAGACTCATTAGGGATGCACATCTTCCATGTTAAGTATGGGTCCTTTTATGAGAGAGAGAGAGAGAGAGAGAGAGAGAGAGAGAGAGAGAGAGAGAGGTGGGGGTGGGGTTGGGAATGGTTTATAAAAACCTCACTTTTATAGCCCTGCGCATAACGCGCCTCACCTCGACAAAAAATCCTCCCCCTCCATAAGGAAAAACACAACTGGGAATATTTGACAAATTATAGGGGTATAACATTAAAGTAATTATTTAAAGTGTATTGTAAGAATGATACGTAGCTGACGAAGGAATGGCATTGAAAATTCATATAGGAGCGAGGGTATGATGATCAAAAAGTTATCAAACGGCTGTGAGGGAATTTCGAGAAGAAATGGAAAATCGCCCATAGAAAGTCACTAAAAAGGAGGCTTAGAAAAAATGACGGAAAAGTGACAGGTTTCAGTATGAAACTGAGTCACAGAAAAAGGTGTGACCATCTTCATGGCTGATGTGGGTGGAAGCTCGTGGGAGTTACAGATTGTACTCAGTGTTTGCAAACGATATAAAGTAATTGGTGACAGAAGAGATTTTCAAAGAACGGTGAAACAGTTCGGGAATTATTGCAAAGAAAAGACAGTTAGAAGCGTAGGATAGTCACTTAGAACTCTAAAAGAGGCAAATTGAATAGTAGCACTGTTGGTGAAAGCATGACGTGGTTGAAACTACTGGCATTGAAGTCTGGAAGAAAAGGCGATTCACAGAATACCTGAAGCAAGGAAAATGACAAAGAGCTCTCCAAAAGTTTGTAAAAAATAGGAGCCGAATCTAGTTTATATTTATAGAAATAAAAGGTGGATGTTGAAACTGGATCGAAAAAAGTGAAAGTTGCTAATATCAATTGTTTGTATTCTATTTACAGAGACAGACGAATTAACAGGTGAGAAATACAATGATAAAGTGCTAACAAAAAAATTGCGTCATTTTAAACTTATATGTAATGAATCTGCGTAATTTTTGGTTCGAGTGAATTGTATGACTTTCTAGTGTTTTTTTTTTTTTTAGAAGAATGAGTAAGCAGTAAAAACCGTGTAATTAAGAAGCAAAATAGAGAGAGGTCTGTTCTAAGAATCACATAATACAAAAGTACACATTGTTACGAAACGGAATGAGATGCAATTTGGAGTCAAACTATAATGGTTTTGAGAATTGGAACGCTCCACGGACCTAATGATGTTTAAAAAGAAAAACGACGTGAAGACTAATTACTTCAAGATTAATTCAATTTAGAATCAGCGAAGAATTTTCATTTCCGGTTCGATTTCTCGATTCACCGGGTTCAAAATCTCAGGCCCAATTTAAGTGTGTTTTTGTTTCATCATGTCGATAGATTATATTAGATAACACTTTACAAAAACGCTACGATACTCGGAGACTTATACACTTGTCTTTCTTATCTGAAAGACCTTTCAGCGCCTTGATGATAAGGTAACGCCTTATCTTGTTTTGTCAGCCACTCTAAAAGTCTATAAAATATTTAGCAAGAGTTACTGTCTTAATCATATGTTCTGCGAAAACCTAGCTAAACGATTGTTGTTGTGATATGCAGATATTTTGAGCTGTAGCTCTACTACAAGGTATTATTCATTCATCTGTCCATAGTCTCTCTCTCTCTCTCTCTCTCTCTCTCTCTCTCTCTCTCTCTCTCTCTCTCTCTCTCTCCTCAATATCTTAAGGTACTGATTCTACAATGGATTACATAAATACACAACAGGCTTGCATATATATACATATATATATATATATATATATATATATATATATATATATATATATATATATACATACATACATATATATATATGTATATATATATGTGTGTGTGTGTGTGTGCGTGCGCCCCACTAATCAGACAATATAGTATGTCCTCATTTAGACAGAGATGAAATAATAATAATGATAATAATGATAATAATAATGGTCTGTACAGACAAGGAGAAACACTGATAAACAGCTAGAGAGGAAAACTATGCAACTGGTTTATGTCTTTAATTCCTTCCGAAATAGCATTCATTCACTGCTGAATAAATCATTCGGATGACCTTTGAAAATGAGGCCTCATCAATAATAATAATAATACTAATAATACGAGACCATAAACCACATAAGAAGCGAATGTTGGCCCTTGCTCAGAATCAGTACAAAAAGAGGCATTATTCAGTAGCAAAAGCCCTCCACTGGAGCCTGTGCAAGAAACACCAGCTGCCTTGCTGTAATAACTGGTACGAACACCAACCTGAATGAGTGATAGAAAACGATCAGGCAAAGATCCTCTGGGACTATGGTTTGATACGATGTCGCAATACCATGGGACACCAGATTAGATGAGAAAGAAAGAGAAAAAATGGATAAGTATCAAGACCTGAAAATAGAAATAAGAAGGATATAGGATATACCAGTGGAAATGTACCCATAATCATAGGGACACTAGGTATGATCCCAACATCCCTGAATAGGAACCTGGAAAAACTAGATGCTGAAGTAGTTCCAGCAATCATGCAGAAGAGTGTGCTGCTGGAAACAGTGCACATAGTAAGAAAAGTGATGGACTCCTAAGGAGGGAGGTTGCAACCCGGAACCTCACACTATAAAACTACCCAGGATGACTATAATAGAAAAAAATTATATACATATATATATGTGTATATAATATATATATATATATAGATATATATATATATATATATATAAATATAATATATATACAGAATATAAATATACATATACGTTATATATTATTCTTTGTAATTTTGTGGGTCTTTTTATAAATAAAACGTCCATATTCGTTTTTGGTTTTGTGAATAGGTGAAAGCCACACAGTCCTTCAACAATAATAATTAGGTCGATGTCATTATTGTTGTAATCGGAATCACTGCCTTGAAACGATGTGGAGGAGATCACAACGAGGTTATCTGATAACTTTTATAATCTTAATATTTCTCCATCCACTGTGTAGTAGAGGTCGTACACGTGAGTATATGTCATAGCGCTCTTTCCTTGTAACCTCGTGTTTAAGCTGTTGAATCTGTTCTTCTGCTCTATATTAAGGAGCCGATAAATTTTCATATTTATAGGGCAAGGTCTCTCAAAGTCAACGACGTTGCCGTGTGCTAAATTAGCCCCTATAAATCATTAAAGTCCACTCAAGATTTGTAAAGTAATTAATAGAAAAAATTTAACATTATCAAAAGAAATAGGAATTCGTAAGTATTTTCTTAATCGAACCACAGTAATTTTAGAGTACATGATTTTCTCCCTCAAGTGAATGCTTTACCAAAATGGGAAAGGTAATTCTTGTTTGGAGGTATAGGTGCACAGTCGAAGCAGACGAAGAAGAGAACATTTCATTCTCCCTTTTCAATCTGACTCCTTATTGAAATATATAACTAAAATGTTGCTTCAAGAACAATTTCAAATAATTATAATTCTCGATGTATTTTTCATTTCTCGTTATACTGTAGGTGAACGCAAGTTTAAGCAAATTATATCCAGTGCATTCATTCGCCCTCACGGACAATCGAAAGACGTTATCAGTTACGCCCACCAGCATATTCCTTATCAATGCAAGATAAGGAAAGAAACCA
>NC_061107.1:70864043-70866543 GCF_015104395.2 Macrobrachium nipponense
TAGGCGCCTCGCCAAGCATCGCTTTGTGATGGTCGATTGATTGCAAAGGGATGTATCCGCGAATAGAGAGCAAGTTATTGCAACTGACAGGTTTACTCGTTGCAGGACGATTTAAGTAGTTGATTCGTATGTGTCAGTTACGTAATTGAGCATAGCTGTGTAATACACTAAAACATATGTGGATTAAGCTGGCGCTATGCCACTCGATATCTGGAGTGAAAATGTACAACCAAATGTCTAAGGCGCAATTTTGTACAACGTGTATATGAATATATAAATCACATATACGTGCATAATCCCTCAGTTGAATGAGTGTTCGCCAGTCCACGCACTTACAATGTGTAGATGTATGGCATAATTCGTCCCTAGTTGACGAACTGGCGTAAGCCTTTTTTCCCCCATTCTGAGGAAATAGACTTCAAAGATTTTGACAGAATGCAGAGCTTCTAATCAGCTCAGCTCTTGATGGAATTTCGTTTGAGAAGGTGGCAACGCAGACAGCTGACGTTTTGACATGGTTTAGAGTATCAAAAACTGCGACTCTTTGGCTGGAAAAACTCAAATAATAATAATAATAATAATAATAATAATAATAATAATAATAATAATAATAATAATAATAATAATAATAATAATAATAATACGTGCAAATAGACCAGACGTGACGTTGATTGAAAAATCAAGAAGAAAGTATCACTCATTGATGTCGCAATACCATGGGACAACAGAGTTGAAGAGAAAGGAAAAAAATGGATAAGTATCGAGACCTGAAAATAGAAATAAGAAGGATATGGGATAAGCCAGTGGAAATTGTACCCATAATCATAGGAACACTAGGCACGATCCCAAGATCCCTGAAAAGGAATCTGGAAAAACTAGAGGCTGAAGTAGCTCCAGGACTCATGCAGAAGAGTGTAATTCTAGAAACGGCGCACATATACGAAAAGTGATGGACTCCTAAGAAGGCAGGATGCAACCCGGAACCCCACACTATAAATACCACCAAGTCGAATTGGAGGACTGTGATAGACAAAAAAATAAAATAAAATAAATAAATAATAATAATAATAATAATAATAATAATAATAATGAACTAGGAACCTCCGTAACGAGGCTATAATATTGATGGGTTTTTAGATGAAATTTTGTCTTAGAGCCCTTCGTATTTGTGATATCGAACTTTTAGAACTTGAGCTTCAGCATATCTTCAATGTTTTTAAGGGTCTGAAATATCCCACTCACATTATAGAAAGAGCTGTCTCTAAAGCAAAACGAATATATTACGGTATGAGTGCAGCAGGTAATCCTAATGTGGTCAAAAATAAGAAGTATTTATCCATAGCTTACAATCCGAAACTGGAAAATACCTGCTATCTTGCAAATAGTAAGCAAAAAGAAATTCAAATTGCTTTCAATTTTAAAAATACTATCAGAAATCGGTTAGTGTGCAATAATAACAACAATGATATTAGGAAAACACTCGGTGTTTATCAAATTCCCTGTGCCAATTGCCCTCAGAAATACTTTGGAGAAAGTGGGCGGGGTTTGGATGTAAGACTTTCTGAACATCGTAGGGCCTATGAACTCCATGCAATAAATAATGCCCTTGTTTCACATTCATTCGTTCCAGGACACAACATCAATTGGAATGGTGCCTCTGTCATTTTTAAGAGTGGGGATGTTGGTGTTCGTAGCCTAGTGGAAGGAGCTGCTATTAGAAAGGGGTGTGCTTTTGAAGGGAACAAAACCTTCACTGATGAAGATAGTTTTACCAATTCTTTAATAATTGACCACTTTGTCAACGATTTTAGGACTCATATGTCCGGTGATTGTGAGACCCCTGATGTTGCTCCCACCTCTCTTTTATCCCAGATGACTGAGGTTACTACAGCTTCAAGTCATGGCACCGATGGAGTGTCTGCTCAGCCGGAATCACCTGAACGACCACTTCGCCGTTCCAGCCGTCTCGCCAACAGAAACAACCGAACGGGGATTACCTGACCAACACTTAGATCCATCCGCCTTGAACCAGTTGTTATATATATTTATTTATTTTTTTTTTTTTTTTCACTGTTGTAACGCTCCCTTCATTGTTTGACCGTCAGTAGGACTGAAGAGGGATACGGAGCAGTATCCGAAAGTCTCTCCTTGTATTTTTTACCATTGTACAATAATATATTTTAACACTACTGTGGCTTTTGATTGTCAATAATAATAATAATAATAATAATAATAATAATAATAATAATAATAATAATAATAATAATAATCTGATGATATTTCGTTTGAAAAAGTGACAACGCTGACGGCTGACGTTTTGATATGTTATAGACTCTTTAAGCTGGAAAACTCAAATAAATGAATAAATAAAAATAAAAGGATACACCAGCTCGTCTAAGCAAGGACGAATTGTGCCCAGTTGCTTAATCAAGCATCAAAATCAACGAGCGTTCAAAAGTGCATAAATCTTTCATGCAACGAGGAAACGAAGTAGTTGCAA
>NC_061107.1:70874043-70881543 GCF_015104395.2 Macrobrachium nipponense
GTTATTTACTACGCTACCCGCTGATAAGGTTTGAAATTAACTTTCTCTGTAAAAAATATTAAATTACCAATTCATCAACAACTCTTGCAAAAGTTAACAAAATCCGTATATTTCCAATAGGCACTGTGGTTCGGTTCCCAATAATATTCTCCCGTGCCTAACCGCATTCCTAAACGAGGAGTAAGTATGCGGAACTCAATACATCAGAGTAACAACCACGGCAGCCAATTGTTTAAGGAATGAAGGGATGACGTCACGCTAAACAATGAGACGTTGACGTAACTCTGCACGGTGGACGCGCTTGGGGTGTTGTCAGGTGCGAATGTTGGAATCGATTACCGTTAATCTGGAATAGAAATTACCGTTTACATTTCACTTCCAGCTGGGAGAGGCATCCATACACACACACACACACACTATATATATATATATATATATATATATATATATATATATATATATATATATATATATATATATGATATATATCTATATATCTATATATATTAATATAGCTGTATATTAATCATATAGTATAGTATATATATATATATAGTATAATATATATATATTATATATATTATATATATATATTATATTATATATATGTATATTATATGCTTGAGAGTATCATAAAATCCACATTTTCCAGTTCACTGTCAACTTGTTCAAAGACCCGGTTTTCACTAACATTCTTACGTGGATTTTATAATAATATATTCATACTGAATTCGCTTACATACATAAGGAATTATATTTGATAGGTATTCTTAGCCTGACAAAGGTTTAGGTTCATGGTTGCTGAACTCGTCACAATTACGTAATTCATATGGACGCAAATTACTATCAAAGTTCAGTGAATTCGATACTGCTGGGCTATTATATAGGGGCTTGCCATTTGACAATGTGCCTGTTTGTTCTTGTGTATGCGGTGTCTGAGTATATGTGGGTTAAATCGGAATAAACTTGATAAACTGAGAAGACCTAAGTTAGTTTCGTTCTTCATGTTTCTTGATTGGAGTTTTTTAATGAATTCATCTTATAAAGACTAATAATGATTCAGAAACAGAAAAGCGAGTGGATACAATAAATCCACGCTATCTGTATCTCAATAAAGCGGTTTGGAAGTCGTCGTTATGAATTGTTTTTCATACAAACACCAAGGCAAGGAAATAAGACGAGATCAAGGGTCAGGTGCCATAAAATAATTAAAAGGTTGGACAGGGGGGTTGGAGAGAGGGTGGAGCGGTTGAGGGAGGGAGGGAGGGAGGGAGGCCAACGATTATAACTTCCAGTGGAGAGCTGCCACTTAAACGGATATGAAAATTATCACATCACCATGATTCACATAAATTATTCATTTAATATCTAATTCGCTCTACCTCGGAAGTGATATATTTTCATGTATGTAAATCGAAGGGGAATTTTCTAGCTGTACTGTCCACACGAGCGAAAGTAGTTCCCCAATTACTCCCCGGGGAGAGGGATGCTAATCCTCAACGTGGAGCTTTGAAAACATCTCTTTTTTTTTTCTGAGAACCTCTGCTAATGCGGGCTCACGATAAATCTTGAATAGCTCGAGCTCATCTAGGGGCTTTCAAAGATAAAAATCTGCGTCGTCCCGCGTAATTTGAAATAGGAATTACTTATTATTTGCCGTTCGAGAAAATTATCATATCCAATAATATGTTAAGAATAACATCAATGATCTAGAAAGCACACACACACATATACATACAATACCATAAACATATATATATATATATATATAATATCTATATAATCATATATATAAAATGTTTAAAATTACTTTTTATATATATACCTATATATATATATAATTCTTGGGTGTACATATATAAGTTGTCACGCGTTACTATATGAACAACCCCACAGCCCCCTAAGAAAATTAATAGATAAATAAAATAAATACCCAGGTATCAGTGAAAGTGAAAACAAGAAAATCATATTATACGTTTTACGACAGGACAGAGGCTGCTGGCTCCAGAGTCCAGAGGTAATTGAGGAAGGCAGCAGGTATCGAGCTGCGCTTTAGGATCTTAACGCAAACTGTTTAGAATTGATCCCACCCTTCAAATCCCTCTCAAGTAGCTGTGAATGGCAGGAGTCAGGGGGAAAATACCCGGAATTATTAAGAGGAGATTTTCTAGTCTTGTTCCGACAAGCATAGCTGAGAACTGAACAGCTACGAGAACTTAATTATCCTCTTCTTGTATAAAATACGGACAAATATATGAATATATTTTAGAATTCAATAGCCTCTTTTTGTAAAAGATATTATGAAATAAACGATTAAAGCTATTTATATTAAACAAATGATTAAAGCACTTTATATTGAATAAATGATTAACGCACCTTAAGTCAGTTAATGATGAAAGCACTTTATATCAAATCATTAAAGCACTTTGTCAATTAATGAGTAAAGTACTTTATATTAAATGAATTATCAAAGCACTTTATGTCAACTGATGATTAAAGTACTTAATACCAAATAAATTATTAAAGCGCTTAATATTAAACAAATTAAAGTGCTTTATACCAAATAAGTGATTAAAGCACTTTTATACAAATAAATTATTAAAGTACTTTATACCAAATAAATGCACATTGCTTATTTCTTACATTTTCATTCTAATACATAAATTATAAATATGCTATCCTAAAATTCATGTATCTTTAACTCAACGCAAAACACCTTTTCCAGACCTTTTTAGGCTGTTCCATAGGGCTTTCCTAAACCCCCCCCCCCAAACAAGAACAAGAACAACAGCAGCAACAACAAAATAGTTTGTAGGTTTACTCCTGGAGTAAGCGAAAATATGTTAAATGCCCTTGAAGATAAAAAAAAATTACAGCTGAGTAATAAATCACCAGGTATCCTCCTCATTAATTTGGAAAAGTTTGCAGGACCAAAATAACGTGATTTCTATTTCCAGCGCAAATTTTTTCAAACATATCTTCAATAAACCATCTAATAGTACGTGACGGCGCTCAGATGTACTAAAAACAAGGTGAAGTCGATTTATGTTTTTTTTTTTTTCCTGGTTGTTCTAAGAGCTACTGCCCGTGTTGGCATACAGCCAGCTTATTCTCCCGTCACAACAACCACAACAACAACAACAACAACAGGGCTTTGCATGTTACCACACCGTTCCACTAAAGAATGCTAACTTTTTTTCAAAACGAAATACACGATTTTTCGATAGTAATTTGATATTTGTGACAAAGATAGACTTGTTAATTTCTTGTCGTTCTAAATCCTCAGAAACGCAACTGTGGTCCACAGGCAGATTCTCTTTACCTCGGTCAAGACCAACACAGAGGTCGTTAATGTATTGTCCCTTCTTCCTGACCGTATTAATCTGTCCAAAGTTAATCTTGGTTTTAATCCTCTTTAGGCACTTGGAGGAAGACAGACAGACAGACAGAGAGGCGAGTAATATTGTCAAAAGAATAAATATTACCGATAAGTTTTCAAAATCTATTTCATATGTCTTTAGTAAATACAAGTAAATACAATACTGTAATGAAAATATTGTTGTTCTAAGGGACTGAAGATGAACCCAGGGAAGGGTTCGAAAGCTTTTTGTAAAGGGTTTTAAAATTATACACGAACTCGCAACATTTTTTATTATTGTGGACCCATTAGAACATTATATATACTCTAGCGGTAGAGAGTTTTCCCCAACTAAATATTGTTGTTGATATTTTGTTTAATACGTTACTGGGTAGTCGTTCACATGATTTCGTACTGCAATGGCTGATTTTTAGACGCGCAGATTTATAAGTCATTATTGTTGAAGAAGACGAAGCAAGGTAAACAAATCCTATGCTTATGGATAGCAATGGCGATGAAGAATCCAACATTCAAGCCAAATAAAGATCGCTGACCCGAAATACATATAAACTTCAGAGTACAAATAGACACTTTATAAAGTTGAAGTTCGAAGACTAGATTTAACCCCCTTTATAATAGTAATAATACTTTATTGGGTGACTGAGAAAGCTGGTCGATGAGATGTTCTTCATCCCAATAGGTTCCAATTTTTCAAGCATATAAACCGACGAAAGCGATTTAACTCAGCAGTTCGTAAAAAGAAAAAAAAAAAAAAAGACGTTTTGAAGCGATCCACCTATCTAAGGGTACAGAGGTATGCATGTAATTTCTTAAAAACTATTAGTCGTTTCAATTTCGCAAGACGGAGGTGGAGTCTCAGAAGAAAGACAAGAACAAAGGTAAAAACGAAATTAATTTGTAAACACTAAAGTTTATCTGCTATAATATAATGCGGCTGTTTCGCAGGGTCTCCTTGAACGTCGCTCATACTGAGGCTTCAGATACTTCGATATTTTTGTGGGATCGGCATAACGACAGCAATTTAAAACCACTTATAGTCCTTACATTTTTTTCTCCCTTATGGGGGATAAAGGTACTACAAGAACCCGACAGTTAAAACAGCCTGAGTTCCACTCACATGGCGCGCTGTATAATCATCATTACCATTTATAAATAAACAGTACGCGGTTGGACTGCGGCCTTGGCGTATTATAGAGCGTTCTACTGCCCTTCCTCTGCCTGAAGGACGCCAATAGAACGCACCCACAGCATAAACATCATTTACGTAAAAATACGAAAACTTATATAGTTAAAATTCTCAGTACTCTATAAATATCCACCCAGATCTATACAAGCATAATTGCGTTTATTGTAATTACACAGCAATATCTGTAAGTGCATATGATAGGTTTGTTTGTTTGTATGGTGTTTTTACGTTGCATGGAACCACCAGTGGTTGTTCAGCAACGGGAACAACGGCTTTACGCGACTTCCGAACCACGTCGAGAGCGAACTTCTATCACCAGAAATACACATCATTAGCACCTCAATGGAATGCCCGAGAATCGAACTCGCAGCCACCGAGGTGGCAGGTCAAGACCATACCGATTACGCCACTGAGGCGCTGTGCATATGATAGGGTATGTATTCAGAAGTATACGAACGTAACTGCGTTTATAACCGATACACTGCAACTTCTGCAAGTACATATATGTCGATGTATAGCTTTTGCAGAATAACTAACAAACGTATTTAACCGGAAAAACAAAAATGTTTCAAACGAAGGCTTCTTATGATGTATGCAGCAGCCATACTTGACGTTTGCTTTGAAAGTTACTCTTCTAATATAACTTTTATTGAAAACTGCATCCAGTGGTTATCACGGCACTGTCCCTAACAGCGTCATGCGCCTTTATGGCGCATGACGCAACATGTTTCTAAAGAAGCACACACTGTTGCTCTTGGCAAAAGGTTGAATTTAGTATTTGTATGCATTCTATCTTATGGATAGAATGCATACAAATACTAAATTCAACCTTTTAAATAGACGGTATGCATACTAACTTCATCCTTGTATATAGACAGAATGCATCCTAACTTTATTATTTTATAATATACAGAATGTACACTAACTCAGTTTTTTTTTTTACAGATAGTAGAGAGTATACTAACTTCATCCTTGTATATACAGTGCATCCTAACGCCATTATTTTATAATATACAGAATGTATACTAACTCTATTTTTTACAGATAGAGTATACTAACTTCATTTTTTACTGGTAGGGAGTATACTACCTTCCTTCCTTTATATAGACAGAATGTATACTAACTTCATTTTTTTTTTACAGATAGGAAGCGTAATAACTTCCTTCTTATATAGAGACAGAATGTATACTGACTTCTTTTTTTTCACAAATAGGAGGTAAGCTAATATCCTTCTTTTATAGAGACAATGTATACTGACTTCATTTTTTACAGATAGGAAATATACTAACTTCCTTCTTTTTTTAGACAGAATGTGTATAGACTTCATTTTTTACAGAAAGTATACTTACTTTATTCTTTTAGTATATGGACAGAATACATACTAACTTCATATATTTATACGTATAGAGAGAATACAAACTAACTTCATTCCTTTATAATTCTTTGCATCATTAGATATAAGATCCGCTGACTAGAAATAACCAATACGCATCTTTGAAACAGCCACAAATCTTGGTTGCAAGTCCCATTTCCGTCCAAACTGCGTATAATGTAGTGCTTTGGTCCATGAATCAGTTTTGATTTTATATTCAGACGCGAAGAAAACCAGCATCATAATGAGCATTTAATGTATTTTGTCTGAGTGCTTGTCATAATATTATAAGTAACAGATGGAAATTGATGCTCCTGAGTGTTCTACAAAGCATTAATGAATCTGCCTGAATTCTAAAGTAGTTCCTCATTCTCTTGCTGGTGTATTCTCAGGTTGACCATAGTCACTGCGACGACATTTCACATAATATTTATGATTACGTGTCGTTATTTTCATCATCAAAGCGTTCACGTCGGTTAAAGTAAAAATAATCCCTCAGGAGAAAATGATTTCGTAAAACAACCAAAGTGGAGGCCCTAAGCCCCTCCTAGATGACATCTTCGTGAATGCACGAAACTCAAGGACTAACTGGCAACTTTGCCGTTATACAATCGTCAATTCATGTTAATGAGGAAACAGAGAAGACTAATAATAATCTCTTCCGAGAATGACAGGTCTGGGATCCCCGGAATTCCTACGTTGGATTATAACGCAGTGAAAGCAACAAATTATCCGTTTAACAATGTTTTCATGGGTTCCCAACAGATTGAGTTCTCAGTGGAAAAGCACAAGATGCAGTGAAGTAGTTTCTTAGTCGAAAGAATTCTTTTGACAGTCCATCTTCATCTCGCGCAATATGTAATATAACAACGCTCTCGCAACTCCCAGCATGTCTCCATGACTGGTTTTATCTCGTCAGTACATTCACACTTGTGTGTGCGTGTGGGAGGGTCACACAAGGCGACTGAATGGCGAGAGAGAGAGAGAGAGAGAGAGAGAGAGAGAGAGAGAGCCGACGAAAGCATGGGTACACCACGACCCCGGTGAATGAAAGAGACGATCCTGACCACTTAAAGAAAATGCTGGTTCTCGTTACCGAGGAAAGATGGGGCAAAGGACTTCCGGACAGGAAAACTTACCTGGAGGGGCCACTGATGTCAGGGTATTGTTACCCGACAAATACACTGAGGCAGTTCCGGGTATCAAGCTTTTCACAGTATGAATGCAGACGAGATATGAATGCAGACATATTTACGGTCAGATGATCGAACAATGATTTATTCAATACGGTCATCGACGCTGGGCGCGCAGACTTGGTCCAGTTTGCAGTCCAGTTTTTGCAAACTGGACGAGTGTGTGATACCAGAGGACACCAAGGCCAGAATAATCGGAGTGAAGAATTTCTTTTGCTGGTGGATATCTGTAAGTCATGGTGACGGAATTACTGTTTAGTTGTTGTTATTGTTTGTTTGTTTGTATGGTGTTTTTACGTTGCATGGAACCAGTGGTTATTCAGCAACGGGACCAACGGCTTTAAGTGACTTCCGAACCATGTCGAGAGTG
>NC_061107.1:70886543-70889043 GCF_015104395.2 Macrobrachium nipponense
GGCTCATTAACTGGGTTGACACTTTAGGTTACAAATTGTCGGAGTGACTTTACATTCACCTTTTTCAATTTCCAGCGTCCATTTCTTAGTTTCTAGATCATAGTCAATGTCTCAACGCTGTTAGGATTTCGCCAACCATCAAATACCAACGACACTTAATATTCCAGTTAGAAAAATTCGGTATCCATATATAGATTCGATTAGGCTATTTGTTTGGTACTACATCCGTAAGCCAACACTGTTATGACACCCATCATTTAAATTTACTTTTTGGTCATGATTTCACAACGTTCCTAACTCGTCGGTTACTATCAATATACTTATCATACAGCAATGTCATTTGTATGGTGCCCATGTGTTCTACGCTACAGTAGAGTCCTTTAATCTATACTCTTGTCAATCAAATGCCCAGCTGATAAAAGTGAAATTGGTATTTCTACCATTCATTTAGTTTGCTTATTACAGATTAGTCTATACAAGTGGTTCCCAACCCCAGGGTCACGAGGGTATTTCTGAGGGTCACCAGAGAGTCTTACAAAAATTTATGTTAATAATTCACAGCTGGTTACTTTAGTATGACAGGGTAAAGATTCATCCTCATTTCAAATGTACTGGAATTCATTGTGCTAGTAAATATAAAATGAAATATAATAACGATAGCTCATAAACATTTTGCAAGTATAACTGTAAAATGAAATGGTTGGATTTATTATTACAATTAGGGTCGCTACTCCAGGGTAAGGCTGCGTTTATGGTCGCCACCACAAAAAGGTCGGGAAACACTGGTCTATACTATAGCAGCATCAACGTGCGTATTGTCAGCAACTTTTACAGCACAATGGAAGTTACGGGAACCTCAGCTAACTAGTTCTATCAACTCGACTCGAACGCATTTCGGGCGTGACAATACATATGAGACTTGAGAAATAACAGCATCATTGTTATCATCAATGCTCATAGAGATAGCTAAGGTAAGGTCACGTTTCTCTCTTAAGATCGTCCGCAGGATGCGTCAGATGTTCATTTTAAGGTATATCTGAAGTATGACGTAAATCCTTTGTAGATAGCAACGAACAACGTAAAATATATCTTCTTCTAAAAAGAAATTAATTATGGTGCCTTACTACCTTTAATTTTAGTTCAACGATCAAGTACTTGGAACATCTACTTTTGTAATTATATTATCTTTAAAATTAGCCTGATACAAATGTAGAATTCAATTTCGAAGTATATAAATAAAACCAGAGAGAGAGAGAGAGAGAGAGAGAGAGAGAGAGAAAGGTCTTTTGTCGTAATAGGCTAACATCTCAGTCATACTAGATTTTATAAGTTTTCAATGCATTACAATGATAAATGAGTAGAAACAAATATTGAATTTAGATCTGGATTTAGACCGAATAACATTATTAGTTTACTTTCAATTTTCAAATCACCTGATCTGGATCAGGTTCTCAGTCCAAAGGGTGACAGGGTATACGCTTCTGGCACTCCGTGAGAGTGGCACTCAAGGGGCGACTTGAGGATTTAACAGAATAAGTGTTAAAATTTATTTTAGTGATTGTCTCAAATCTTAATGTGTAAGTCAGTGGAAAGGAGTGACTTAATTTGTGACATATTTCAAAAGGCGTGAGAGAGAATAAAATAATGAAATCCAGTCTAAAAACATTTCAGTCCTTAAGGACACTATCCTATAGACGTGTCTCGTTCTATTGGCAATAAAGAGTACTTAAAGTGTTATTTCGCATACTTTACAAGGTCTGAGGCGAACATTCAACTTCCAGTAAATGGAGGAAAACTTACAATTATTCTCTTAAGGGTGGAGAGAGTACAGTACTCATAATCAGATTAAAATGTCAGAAATTACTTCATTTCATTTATGCGCAAATTAAATTTTATGGCAAATGAAGATGGGCATGATTCCGCTATTGTTTAGGAACGAGGATCTTGTCTCCAAGTATGGTCTCCCAATAAAAGATGTCTTCATGAATCGTGGTAATTATGATATATATATATATATATATATATATATATATATATATATATTATATATATATATATACGTATATACTTATATATATACAAGAATATGTGTCTATTTTTCTATATGTATGTCTATATATACATATATGCATACATATATAAAATACTATGAGCTTGCGTTCGTAATAACGTACACGATTGAATGTGTGCGCTATTCTGCGTAGTAGTACATGAACAAGAGCCCTTAACGGACGCTAAATATAACCCGGTGATTCAGGGGATTTCAAAACCCTTAGGGCGTCTTTGGTAAAACAGGAAGTTCCCATAAAGGGCTTCCCCACAACAATACCTCAGCTGAATAAGGATATCGATTCAGAGTCCCATAAGGACGCAGGACGAATATGAAATGGGATCTATGAGTTTTATTGTGGTTTGCTCTTTTACTGATAACTGAACGAGCAGATTTACAAAATACGATAACGATATCAGGATAAGGTAGTCCGCCTAAGCTCGAATCGGA
>NC_061107.1:70894043-70896543 GCF_015104395.2 Macrobrachium nipponense
GTGATTGGTGGATCCCCACTGCACTGCAGAAGTGGAGTACCGGGACTGGCTGTTACAAGCACCACACCATGTTTTGATGCCACGACGAAAGGGCCAATCAGCGCACGCCATGATGATGCCCTGAAGTTACCTTAAACAAGGTAAGTAGTACTGCATCACTTCCTTATAGTTTGCTTGCTTCTTCTCTCTTTTACTTATCTTAATTTCTAATCATTAATGTTAATTTTCATTTGATACAACTGATTTTATTCGTCTATATATTATAATGGGTCGTTAAGATCAGTGCTTCTTCGATTGCAATGGTAATGCCCCCTGTTTGACTTAGGTCATCCCGGGTGACTCTTGTGGCTGCTACCCACTTTTTATGATGGATATAGTAGTCTAAATTGCTGAAGAGGTATACAGACTCTATATCTTCTGTAACTGAAAGGGTCATTATTTTCAAACTGAAAGGAGTTAGATTTGTTGAATAGTTTTACATAGTTGCATATCTGTATAATTTAATTTGTACATCCACCCTAAATCTTGCAATTCCTAGTAAGCTTTTCATTTTGATATGTATAGTCGCGTGCTCTTTTCCTAATATGGCTATAATTCACCAGTCAACGAATCACAATGTACACATTCGCTCTTCGGATCCAAAGAAAATCAAGTCTCAAATCTTTCGTCTCCCACGAAACACATCTCAGGTCTCACAGGAGAAGCAAGATTAGAACAACGTTTAACTACACGTACGGTTTTGTTTGCATGTGTGCCTGTGAACTGTGTGTCTGCATATATTTGCTTGTGTGTGTTCGTGATTTCGTATACGATTGTGAATTCGTAAACGGAAGTAAATAAGCAAGTAAATAATTGAGCTCATCAGGACTTGAATGGGTTTAATGACCAGAACAATGAAGAACAAAACGAAATCACTTTAGTCACAGGAATCTGACCTACAATTATGCGTTTGGACTGTTATGGAGTAATGATGGTCAGTGGTTCTGATTTACATCATTGAATGCTTACGTACTCATGTGAGTGTGTGTATCGTCCACTTAGTTTCATGGTTACGTCCTCATTATGTTTGTGGAGGTCATTATCACTAAGAAACTGACTTTCCTTTTGGGGCACTTTCTGAGAGGCAAAGGTTTATATATATATATATATATATATATATATATATATATATATATATATATATATATATATATGTGTGTGTGTGTGTGTGTGTGTGTGTGTGTGTGTATGTATATGTATGTATGTATGTGTACATACATAGATAGATATTTACATAGACATATATACGTATATGTGAATATATATACATATATATCAATAAATACATGTATATGTATGTGTGTTGTTTGAATAAGTTTTTATAAATATTTCCCTAATTGCAAACGTGTTTACAAATGATAAATCTATGTGCATTAAATGGCACCCATACAAGAACCTAGGAATTTACTTAAAACAACTTTACGTACGTAGAGAGAGGAATATGAAAATGAAGAATGAATGAGGGTGTGGACAAGCTGGCCTGTTCAAACAAACGGAAAATTCTTCATAGCAAAAAGTGCACGAATTTAATTCCATGTCATCACGAAATGACATTTCATAATCTACCTTTTCTGGCCAATATTTTCTAGCCATCTTTCTCTTCCAAGACATTTTTTTTTTTTTTTTTTTTTTGTTTTCAGAAGTGCCCATGTCGAAGTAGAACGAAAGTCGGAATGGAACCTTGTTTGAACCTGAGGAGAAAGTTTTTGCCTCCAAGTGAGAAAAACTAACTCTCTCTAATACCTTCGACTTGCTTGGCCGAACATAGCTAAAACTGTTATTGCTATTGTCAGTGTTTTTTTTTTCTTTCTTTCTTTTTTCTTGAAGGGTTGCTATTCCTCTGAGCAGATAATGCGCATCTCGTTATCTTGAAATATGCAATTATATTAATTATATTGCCTGTTAATGCCGCGTGATATTCGCAAAATTGTTTTGATGCTTGTTAGAGGTAATTTCTATAATTATTGTTTTATTAATGACTCCCTGATAACACAAAGTTAATCAAATAGATTTAAACAGTACTGTAACAAAACTCTATTTCTATGCCATTTCAGCCATTCCAGCAACAAACCCTCCTCTAATCATATGACACTGAAGGCTAAGGGATACCCGAAAGTACCACGGTGCCACTTGGAGATAAGCTGCCCTCGAGCACGCCTGCGATGTGGCACCGGAAACCGTCCGAATCCCTCAGATAAAAGGGGATGAATTAGCTCGAATCTGCTTAATGGCGGTGACACGCCAACGTACAACTACGTAGGATCCCAGCAATGAAATCTGGTGGGACGTCGTTTTCAGGTTTTGTGGTTATTCTTTGTTTCATTTGCCTTTGCTCCAACGTTACGCGTACGAAAATCTGTTTGTTTGTTTCTTTTTATTTCGTTGTTGCACTTTGTTTTTTTGTTTTTTTACATAATATTGTGGTTGTGTTTACGTCACTTGTTTGTTGTTTGCCTTACAT
>NC_061107.1:70906543-70934043 GCF_015104395.2 Macrobrachium nipponense
ATGGAGTGATTAAGCCGATGAGAATAAAATGCCTCCTGATCAAATGTATTGTTTAGATTTTGAACGATTAAAAAAAAATATAAGCATAATTGAATCCCTCTCGGTCCCTATCAATGGTATTCACTGGACACCGGTAAAAAAAGGGGGGGGGGGAGTAGGCCTAATTGAATTTTCTCCCCTCCATCAAAGGTAGGCTTATTAATTAGATACCTATCACAGATTTAAAATATATCTTCAAAAATCTCTCCCTCTCCATCAAAATCATTCACCAGACACCAGCCATAGGCGTAGGCTAGTCATTCATGACTCCTAATTCAGCAATTACTAGACGAAGAGGCGGTAGACAGAGTGCGATAAATTCAACGATCACAAACGAATGTTGCCCACCAGTAACATTTGTTTACGCTGCTTACTTGATACGTAAAGTCATAGCACCCCCCACCCCCACCCCACCACCCCCAAAACAATTCCCAGGTTACTCCGACCTGCAGTCACCAACCTCCATTGCATTAAAGCAGCGCTATGATATCGGTTATTTTCAAATACCCCACACAGATAAACGAAGCCTTTAAATACGTATGCTTACAGAACATTTTCTGCTCAGAATTACCTTTTCTACCATTTCCCAAATCATCTGCCTAAACTCAAGATTATGTACGCGTATTCTCTCTCTCTCTCTCTCTCTCTCTCTCTCTCTCTATATATATATATATATATATATATATATATATATATATATATACATAAATGTAAAAACAATCATTTTCATCTTCCTTAACCCCCTGACAGAAGTAGGCTTATTTATATAAATGCAAGAAAATCTCTCTCTCTCTCTCTCTCTCTCTCTCTCTCTCTCTCTCTCTCTCTCTCTCTCTTAATTTGCCCCTTCCTTTACCAAACAAATAACGAGCTATTTCATACGCATGATAATTCTAATAAAAATATTCCCCTCTCTCTCTCTCTCTCTCTCCCTCTCGCTTTCGTGTTCACTAGCATTTTCTCTTCGCAGTTATTCTCAGCAAACATAGGTCTAGGCCTACTTTCAATTTTGTCAATCTTAACCACTGAACATGGTTTATTTGTATTAGGAATCGAATAGAAGATAGTACATGCTGTATATGCTCTTTAATTGCTAGAATTATCCTTATAAACCTATGTTCATTAAATTCATTCAGTTACACAAACGCTCTCGTCTCAATCTCTCGTACTCTCTATCTCTCTCTCGAAAATAACTGTTTTCTTCCTTTGCCTGACAAATTATAGGCCTATTTCATGCACATGAAAGCAATCTCAAAAAACTGTTCCTCTCTCTCTCTCTCTCTCTCTCTCTCTTGTTGACTATAACCTTTTGCAGATACTCTGAACGACATAGGTCTAGGCCTACTTTCAGTCTTATCACCCTTAACCAGTCAAATATGATTTACGTGCCTTAGAAATCGAACGAATGGTATACTTATGTATTTTATGAGTAAGACGTATTCATGTAAGCTTGTAATTAACATATTTTTCCACAATTTTCAATGTATGAAGTAAACTAAACCAAACCTTAAATGCCTGGGTCAACAGTGGTACCATCATGCAGTGGTAAACGCTGGTTCGGTACGGCATCATCCTTCAGTTTTCTTGCATTTGCAGGGCGGCAGTTAATCAATTCATGCCTGAGGTTTCTTAAAGCACAATCGGTGTGTTGAAAATGAACCGATGTTTCTTGCATCATAGCTTTTGTTGAAAATGAACCGAAGATACTCTTGCGTTCTCGGTGTTTATATGGTCACTTCCTCTGCGGGTGTTCACTCACTTCCGCCTGCATATTTCGGCTAAAATTTACCCTTTTTCCTTCGAATATTGCCCTTCCCGTGCTACAACATCCATAAATGTTGGTAAATAGCACATATCACCGTGGAAATAACGCGTTAAATTCCGAAAAAGCACAAGAATTGCCACAAATTAGTGAAAACTCCCGCCAACCTGTTCCGGTGTCCGGGGGGAAAGAGGAGGTACTGCCGCAGTTTGCCAACTTTCCAAATGCCAACTCGCCACATTTCCTCACCACTGACTTGCATGTTCCATACATACTCTCCTAAGATGGCATATTTTAAAAATAATTGGTATTTTATCTAACATACAAACCTGAGGCATTTATATACTAATTTACTCCAGCTTGAACTGAAGGTAATTTGCTCCGTAAAGACAGACAGATGGTTAGTATTCGTGCAGGAACAATCTTGAATATATTCGACCATCGGTAAAATCTGACGTCTATATATAAAACGATCAACTTTAATGCTTTCCCTCTAAGTCTAAACGATCATTTCCCGTAAATTTCCTTTATCAAGTTATCACAATCACTTTTTTGCATTTATTAAAAAGTTTTCAATAGATTTAAGTTACGTTAATGAGATGGAAACCTGAAGCTGTCACTGTTGTCGTCAATGACATGGAGTGGGCACCTTGGGCAGCCATATTGAAAGGGTGGCCGATAAAGTCAGGGGAAAAAGTCACGAGAAAAAAGGGTCACATTAATTTATGGCGGCCGGTAATAAAGTCGCAGGGGAAAAAATTCATACTATTTCTTGGGGGTCATTGTCTTTATGATATCTATATAGTCTTTTGTTTATGTTTATACGCAAATCCTCAAACGAGCTTGTACTAAACCCCTCTCAAAGTCATTGAAAGGTTTCGGTCCAGCTCATAGCCTTTTTTCTCTCTCTCTCTCTCTTGGTTAATTGTTATAAGAATACGTTAGTTTTTATGGGTAAATTAACCAGCCCTGTAAAAAATATTTCGAAATATTTCTGTTATGAGTTTTATTTATTATTATTATTATTATTATTATTATTATTATTATTATTATTATTATTATTGATGCTGTTATTGTTATTGTTATTATTAACTGATCCAATTCCACAAAGAAAAATCTACCTTACATAAACAGGTTGACCTAAGCATTCCAACTAATGTGGTCAAGACCTAAGAATCTGCTCTTTGATCTAAGCAATTGTCTAGCATAAATTGGTCCTGTTAATTTATTGGACTTTCTTTGCCTACCGTCACTAAACACTAACTAAACAGTAATGTACAATATAAACATTCACTAAATACTCACTATACCCTAAATACTAACTAAACATCCACTAAGCACTCATTTAACCCTAGACATTCATTAAACACTAAACATTACTACCACTAACTATACGCTGAACATTCACTAAGCAATAACTATACACTAAACATTCACTAAATACCCACTATACACTGAACACTCACTAAACATTCACTAAACACTCACTGAACCATAAACACTCAATAAACACTAAATATTCTCTAAACTCTACATACTCATTAATCCCCTAAACACTCATTAAGCACTAAACAGCCATTGAACATTCACAAATCACTCACCAAACACTCACTAAACACTTACACACAAAACATTCACTTACATTCACAAAACACTCACTGAATTCTTACACACTAAGCATTCACTAAATACTAACATTCATTAAACCCTAAACAATCACTAAACACTTATACACCAAAAATTCACTAAACACTAACATTCACTAAACCCTGAAAACTCACTAAACACTTACACACTTAACATTCCTTAAACCTAAACACTAACTAAACACGTATACACTAAACATTTACTAAGCCCTAAACACTCGCCAAACATTCACTGAATATTTAAACACACACTAAACATTAACATTCACAAGACATTAACCAAACCCTACACACTCATTGATTACTTACACACGAAACATTCACTAAACCCTAAGCATTCACTAAACATTCACTGAGCACTCGCTAAACATTTACTAAACATTTACTCATTAAGCATTTAGGATAAACGGAAATTCTACTACTGCTGCTTCAAGATTCGTAAACAACCATTTTTTATGATTTTGTTATTCAGTCATTATTATTACATAAACATATGAATATGCAAATGACCAAGAATATAGATAAGGTTAATAAATCTTATAAGAAAATAATATATCTGACCACAATAAACCACTAAAAAGAGCATGGAAAAATTGGTCCACACTCATCAGTTTGAATACGTATCTCTCTCTCTTTCAGATTTTCTTCGTGCACCTCGTAGTTAAATTTCACCTTTGCAACAGACAAATTTCAAAGATATTGCAATGACAACAGTAGATGTTCAAGGCCCTTGTTTACAACATATTTACAAAAATACGCAAATACGTGAGTCATGGTCACGTAAAACTTGTCAGATCATTATTAACCCTGCCTCTCTTTTTAAGAGACTGATCCTTCATCGCATTTCTTGCAGTAACTGAACTTTGTTTTTGGGCAATCATCCTCATTCCAGTCTCTTTACAGTGGCACATATCTATCCGAGGGGTACGAAGTGGTAGAGCCTCTACATTGACACACATCGAGGGGTACGAAGTGGTACTAGGGGGCCGGGCCTCTTTACAGTGAAACACATCCGAGGGGTACGAAGTGGTACTATCGGAGCCTCCTCCTCGCGTTAATCATGGCTAGTGAGAGCTGGGGAAGGTAGTTCATTATTTCTAAGGCAGAGAAGCGGAAATGAATCCAGAATGGGGTGTGGTGGGAAATCTGCTTTCCTTATTCGTACTGAAGCAATTTTAATGTTCCTTTAGGATGACAAGAACCAAAATAGCAGTATGCATGGTCAGCTGTCAGATTTCATGAACAATGAAAAAATTACTTTCTGCTGTGGTAACTGGGATGTTCACTACCTTATTAGACCCAATTTCTTTCGTATCTTTTGCTCTGGTATTCTTCTTTAAATTTCCTGCCAGGATATGAGTTGTCCCATTCATTTTGTAGGGTTTCATCTTGAGAGCCTAGTCTCCTTTCATTTTTAGCATTCGCATTTTCAGGGGTAAATGTTTATTTTTTTTTTTTTTTACAACAAATGGTGCTTCTTCAATGGTGTTCTGTATAGATGAAACTTGTTCCCAAGCTCGAGAAGCCCACAGAATCTTGCTTAACCAGTAGTCTCTACCACAATCCAGTGGACAAATTTCGCCCTCACTAAGATGCCACAGTCTTCGGTTTCAGAATAAGTTCTGGGACAAATTTTGGTAAAAGATATTACTTTCTCTTATAAGCTTTCAATTTTTTATAGGCTAAACCCCCTCCAAAATAATAGCTACTACGATATCTTGCTAAAGAGACAAGAAAAAATACCTATGAACTGTCTTCAGAGCTGTGTGCTCATTGTCAGGTACGTATAAATTTAACAAATAAATTTTACTTTAAAAATAGGAAAGAGATCATTTTTATGAAGTAAAAACCTCATGAGAGTACAAAAACCACAAGAAAGTAGACTAAAGGAAGAGAGAAAGAGTAATGAAAACAGCTAAATGTAAGTCTAGGTCGAACGTTCGTGACATTCAAACATATTTTTCTTACACATAGGACGCAATGAAAGACAAACTAGCATAAACTGCAATTTAATAATGTATAATGGATTACATGGTGACTTTATACTCCGTAATAATGATGATAATAATAATAATAATAATAGTAATATCCAAAATGACAGACAGTAACAGAAAAAATAAGTATAAATAACTTAATAGGAACAAAGTATAAAATGTCATTGCCACAAACAATGTGACCTTACACGTAAAAGTCAGTTCTCATGCGAGCTTCATTCTGGAGTTACTCCATTCTCAAAATGGAATCTCCGGGTAACGGCTAAAGAGAAACAGGAACAGTACAATAAAAAAAAAAAAAAGACAATTGGGTAAAATTTTTGTACCATGAGAAAATAAGAAAGTTTCATCCTTCAGAGCGGAAGAAACTTTGATTTGTATCTTCTTTTTTCACGTAATAACCACCAACTTTTAACAATCATGGGCGCGTTGTCTGTTAAGCCTATATAAAAATGGTAACCTCTCTGTACTATAAAAAATTATCTGAATTTACTAAAATATACAAAATAGTGGCCTAATTACTTCTAAGCGTCTACTAGGACCTACAGGAAGGCCTTAGATCCTGGTTACTACGAGGTGAGTAAAATACAATGAATCAATTAAGACTAGCTCTAGACTGGCAAGAATTTCTGTTTATTTACACAAGCAACCAGTCTGAAGCTCTTTAGACCAAGGTGGTTCGGGGAATTAAGACACGTGGCAACGCCCATTAGAAAATAGGCCGATTCTCCATCGTAGGTTTCTTGAAATCATTTCATGAATTGGTGGCTTGACAATAAATCTTTTTTCCACACTAACCTTCAGTAAACGTTTTGTTTATTTTGTCTGCGTTCATTCTGTGACACATTTGTCCAAGTGCACAGAGGGAGTACTATTTCCAATAGGAAGATTACCTTGGCTTCATTAGGGTTTCTCAAGATCAGTCGAACTATCACAGATACCGGTCTGAGAGAACGCAAAACTGAACGAATGAACAAAGGCAATGTTTATCAGATTTCTCACAATCAACAGATTAAAATCAAATGGAAAAATATGAAGACATAGCCAAACAGAGACCCTTTCTAGGTGACGATAATGGTGAACAACCATGAGAGGAGGAGAATGAGCGATGCTAAATGCTAATAACCATGGAATTTCGTTTTTGTCAAGAGTGGGGGAATGTTGGCTGAGAACCTAGTCTCACTTTTTTTTTAAATAACTAACCTGAGGTTGAGTCAGTCGGAGGAAATTTCTAGTGATGGAAGGGAGGAATGCTACAAGACACACTCCAGTGGCGAAGGTTCGGCATGACTTGAATTTATAAGAGGTCGGGGGCTGTACTTATACACGTGAATGGGTGGGAGTTATACATGGGTGGAGAGGCTCTTTCATGAAGAATAAAGCTCTATTACAACGCATCCGAGTGTAGTATCCTCGTCTGCATCCTTAAACTTTTTTAGTGTAATGGTGTGGAATGAAGAGGAGTAGAATGGATGTGGGGCCTGACCATGAAGGTAACTATGCTTATGATGATAATGATGATGATGGTGAGATGATGATGACAGTAATTAAACCCCGCTGAACTCACTTTGCACACGCGCACTCATGCAATTCCTGGCAGACATGTAGCTGATGATGTAGAGCAGATCTCAAAAATCGTCTCCACAAACGATGAAAAACGTGAGTTTGACAAGTTTTGCGAGCATTACCCAACTGAGGGAAGGTTCTACGGCCCTTCTTGGTTAGCGAGATGAATTTACCCTATAGCTCAGAACTACTTGAATTGATATATAAAAGAACAGGTTTCTTTGGCCTACTGCTGTTATTTGCCATTTGCCTACTACGAGCCCAGCTGGAGTGTTTTCTCATGGTACACCAGCTGGGGGGTTCTCACCCCAATGCCGAGTGACCCAGCTGGGATTGTCCCCACTTAAACCAACGGTCTCGGTTCGCCTTGGCTTCAACACATTTAAGTGGGAAAAAAGATTTTTCTCGCGTTCACCAAGAATGCTTCGCCCATTCACGCACGAGCAGAGGAAATTATCCTATTAAAAACTCGAGCGGACTTGTCTCAGACGCACACACATACACACACCCCGTTTCCAACAGAGTAGCACATCACGTGTTGTTCCTGCAACGCCAGATCTTCCTCAGTCAACTCCACGATACGACGATATCTGACGTTCGTCCGCAACAACCCCCTGACGAATATGACTAAGTCCATCTCATTCGGCTGTCTCGTGCATTCCTTCTTCCTTGTTTCCGACGACAGGAATGAGTAGCGAAATAAATATACACAAAAGACAACACACACACTTGGAAAAATCCTCTCATGACGGCGAGAGACATTATATCCAGTGAAGAAGAGCGAGGGGAATATAAATATATAAATCTTCCTTTCGTGTGAAAGGCTAAAGGTTTCTACTTCTTCCTCTTCTTAGTTTTCTTGTACATTTCCCCCTTTCAGCTGCTCCTCCAAATCTCTGTATGTACAAAAACTCCTCTTCTTCTTCTTTCGCTGCTCTCGAAGAATAAAAAAAAACTCCCTCCTTGCTGAAGGGATATTTTTTTACCCTATCGGAGTCCTTTCAGATCAGCGCCAACGATCCCTCCTCCGGGCTTCCTGTCGGACCTTGTCGATAAGGGTCCTAAGGGTAGCCATGGCATCGTCGAGCCCTTCCCCGGTGAGGGCGCAAACTGGCGCTACCGCCCACACCACGCCCATGGCCTCGCCCAATCCCAGGCTCACGGCTACACACTGGGCTGAGCGAGCATGTATCTGGTCCTGCAATGCAGAAAAAAAAACAAGTTAATATAAATACTGAACACAAATGAGTTAGTTTCAATTTTAACTCTCACGCAATTTTTACAGAGAGAGAGAGAGAGAGAGAGAGAGAGAAGAGAGAGAGAGAGAGAGTTAATATTTATAAATACTAAAAACAAATGAGTTACTTTCAATTTTAACTCACACGCAATTTTTACACACACACACACACACACACACAGAGATCTTGTTTTTCCCTGATACTACATATCACGAGGAATGAAATATATATAATAAGATAATGGCTTTTTGATAAAGAAAACAAGTACTTATTAATGAAAAGTAAACATTGCAAAGCAACAGTCCGTGTTGGATGCACCAATGTCAACAATGTCGCGCAATTTTTACCAACACACTCACACAAAGCCGTCGTAAGTCCCAAGATTCAGTGAAAGTGACATTCTGCTTGTCGCACCAGTCTATCCCATTTTTACGTTTGATTGCGTCAAGAGAAAATGATGAGTCGTACAATACCGACATGTCAATATTAGCAACAAGATATTCAAGTAGCCCACCACCCTCCCTCTCTCTCTCACACACACACACTCACATACTATATACACGCAACCACATACCTCACAAAGGAACGTCTACATCTCACTTTCTATCTCTCTCATACACACTCACATACACACAAACATATACCACCACAAACGGACGTCTAAATCTCTCTCTCTCTCATACACATACACACACACACATCCACACACACAAACACACCCCACGAAGGAATCCAACACACCTTCATACGAAGCATGAAAAAAAAAAAATCCTGTGGACCTCTGGGAACAGCGTTAGCATGACGTCATGGTGAGACAGCTCAGCGCATTTGCACATAATAGCTGTTGATGACATTTCATTGTTACCTCAAGGCATGAGTGGGTAAACAACATTCGGTGTTAACCATCACAACAGTTGAACACCACCAGGCTCATACACTTCTTCACCTGACGACTATAACCCCCTCCTGACCCCTCAATCCTTGCTATCACCACCCCACCCAACCCCACCGGTTTCAGCATATCTCTCCCTTGAAAACACTTCTTGGACTCTACTCTACTCTAAACTCCAGTTACTGAATGACACTGCTGATCACTGGTTATAAAGGCAAATCTTTCTTGTTCGTGTGCAACTTCATGCTATTTCGTTTTGTGCTTCAGTTGTTTGAAAGTTATACATTGTTTATTGTTGTTGATTCAGTGATTCAGAATGTTCGTAAATGCTTTAAGAGTTAGTTCTAACAGCAAATATAGACTCAGATTTTTGCAGCAGCTATAATCATGATTGCATTTGGTGTATGTGTGTGTGCTTGTGTGTATAAACTACACACGAAAACGACTTATCAATTCATATCGCTTCCTCTAAATAAAACACAACAGCCATATCAACGATGTCAATCCAAGTAGAAAAACGACCGACATTCTCCCACAAAGAGCAAAGACATTCTTATCGTACCTACGCGATGCACTATTTTCATTATCATTTTTATTTAACCTTTCCTTTCAACGACGTCCTCCCACGAGCTAAGCCTTGTTCCCACACGCATAGCTCCCACAGTTGCCATGCCCTCCTCCCCCACTCCAAAGCTCGGCTTATCTTTGTCCTTAAGTGTCTAAAAGTGGCGCCGTTCCAACCCAATGAGAGAACAGTCACCCGGCAGTCTCCAAGGCGGAGTTCCTTGTAACGGCTCTTCATTGGTTAGAAACGCTAGACCTAAAGTTATAATAACAGTTCTTTTATGTCGGTGACTGTAAATTAGACGACGTCACAAATATACAGGTATTTGGAAAGATAACTCTACTTCGTCTTTCTCTTATGAAACGGGCAAGTTTGCATAATAAACACTGATTTGTGGACATAGTAGAGTTTGCAATTAGACTCATTAAAAAAAAATCTTATCCAAGAAATTGTTCACCTTTTCATTCTTTCTACTCAGGTAGGAGTTTTTCTGATGTAAAAAAAAAATATAGTATGTGACAGACAGACAAGTGGGCCTTTTTATTTCAGCATTATTCACGGGGTATATAAAAAATTATAGTCACCGCTAATCTCTTTCAGTAAAAAATTTTATTATCATGACTCATTGTCTCCCACTCGCTAACGAGTTTCATCAGCTTCTCTCTCTCTCTCTCTCTCTCTCTCTCTCTTCTAACAAAGCCGCATTTTTTATTTCATTCAAACGATAACTAATCTTCAAGTATAAAATTATGTTGTAATAATAATAATAATAATAATAATAATAATAATAAATAAAAGGAAGTTCTCTCATAGGTAAAACCGGAACTCAGATACGGAAGAAATGCAATTCTCAAAATGAAACTGACAATCCCCTTGCTCCGCCCCTAACCCCCAGCCCCGTCCAACTGGGGAACCATGTACAAACAGCACATAATTTCTACCTTGTCTCTAGTACCATAAGAATCCACCACAAGCTCCTCTCATCAATATTCACGCCATGGTAAGCAAAAGCAAGCATTTATTCTTCAGCCACATTTCTTTTCAATCATTTATCCCAGTAAGAAAAGAATAATAATAAAAAAAAAAAGCCACGTGGAATGGCTATTGCAGCATTGCCAGCGAAGTTTCTAATTAAAATAATTTACCGCTGTACTAATAAATTTTCTTTCTATCTGGCACGAGAACAAAGTGGCAAATGTCTCTTAGTCTGATTGTCAGTAAGAATTGTGAACCAGAGATCCAGTATTCTTCGGTAACATTAGCCTTTATATCTTTATTTAAAAAGAGATATATTTTGCGTGGATCACGTCTTAAAAAACTTCAGATATATTCTTTTTTAAATTACTGAATATCTTGTAAATTAAATTTAGAATTGTAAAAATAAATAAATAAGTAAATACAATAGGAAAGTTTACGATGAAAGCTGCCCTCGTCTCTCTCTCTCTCTCTCTCTCAATGGACCAATTTGCCGAAAAGGACGTGTGCGTCTATAGAATGGAACCCGACCTTGGCCACAGTGTCGATTGTGCTTTGGCTGAATCATTCATAAAGGCCTTTTGTGAAGTCTTTCGAACCATTGGCTGGTCTGCTTCGGCTTCCAAGTACGGACTTAATCCGTGTCTTAAAATTGAACGAGAAAATACTAAAAAGCTATCTTAATCTTCTCTATCTACGGTGGCTTGGTTTTAACGATTCTAGTTACGTTACTATGATCCCACCATAGCGAGTGAAATATTGGAAAAAAAAAAAAAACGAAAACTCACTAGACCTAGTATATAGAGGTGAAGTTATCAGCAATCAATGCATCTTTACATAACGAATTGCGTCAAGAAACGTTCATGTAAACCAGAAGGACTTATTACTTCCATTCTTGACTCGAATTGGCTTGGTTTTAACTATTCCAGTTACGTTAGTATGATCCCACCATGAAATGTTGAACACGAAGATATAAAAAATTAAAGCTCACTAGACCTAGTTTGTAGAGGTGGAGCCAACAGCAATCAATGCATCTTTACATAACAAATTACGTCTAAAAACGTTGATGTAAACCGCAAGGACTTACTATTACTTCCATTCTTCACTCGAATTGGTTTCACCTAAATTCCACGAAATCGTTATTATTCGCCTAGAACCGGATGAGGGCATGAAAATAGCACCACGCCAATGACAAAAACCTTCACCTCAACTACCGCAATTGAATGCAATTCAAAGCGAGGACGTCAAGGAACACCAAATCTAGCCCCCAATTTGTTCGGTCACAATATTCCTAATGAGGATGTCCATTAATACGCCAATATATAAAATTGCTTTTACAGGATCAATATCTGAAGATAAACACGAGACTAACAACAAGCACATCATGAACGAGAAAGCAGGAGGTAACACCACCAGCAGTGATGCATGTCTTCATTGAATGAGTTACATCACCGAAGTACCCACTGCAAGATCCCCCCATACCAATCCAAAGCTCTTTAGGAGTCGTTAAAAGGCCTCTGTCACAATGATCACTCAATTCTCACTCGCAAGCAGCAGGCAGCAGCAGCCATTTCGCTGACAGACCACCAAGATGGAGGAGAATGGATTCAACTGACCCTTTACTTAGTTTTTCTTACTTTTTTTCTAATATTTTACTTCATTTCTAACTTAGCTATTATTGATACATCGTAAAGCATATAAATTTGCATAGGTACTCTCATTGTATGCATATTAAACGGCTATGTTGAAAATAACTAGGACTAACTTCATCGCGCGGTTGGATTTCGAATCATGACAACGTGGGACACCAACATTCTCTCTCTCTCTCTCCTTCTACTCCCAGTATGAGTCGGAGAAGACAGGGGCTGATCCCGACCCCCCAAACCCACGATCCCTCCCTTGGCATCCCGTTTTACACCCACTAACCCACAAAAGGTCGTCCATGGGTTTTCCTTCATTGCTTGTTGCCTCCAATTCATACCCGGCTTTTACCCACCCTCCCTCTAGTGGGCAGGCCATCTGGGCGAATCCCAGCAAAGGAGGGACAAAGAAAAAAAGGTGGAGAGAGGAGAGCATTATACCATCCACGTTTAGACCTGCGGGCAGCCAACAGGATATGCCCATCATCTTAAATTCAATAACTTTACAGCAGTAGTAAGTAGCAGGAGCTTGAACCGCTGGACCCGGGAGGGGGGTGGATAGGACTGCTTTCGTACAGCTGGTGGTCACCACCGCAGCAGCATCGCCACGTCTTCGTGCCGACGATTACCACGACCAAAAGTGCAAAAGATCAGGTGTGCGTGATGCTGTTACATTAAGATCAGAATTTTCATTCTGGCTTAGTTTTTCTCGCTCTAGTCACAGAGCAAGTCACCTTTGCCCAACACGCCTCCTTCCCCTTTTACTTACTCATATAAGGGGATTACCCAGCTGCACTTCTTCTTTTTTTTCCACGCCGTTTTTGGTTTCCTCATACCAAAGAATTAAGAGGTCAAAGCACCACATTGTTCACCTATGACACATTACTGCAATTTCTATACTGACTCTGGTATCATTTGTTTCAACAAACTTCAGTCTAGACTACAAAAAAGGTTTCTCATTAAAGAGTTGTCATAACTGGCCACGTAGTCGTATATGAAATTTGTCTAAATGATTTACCATTTCCTGTTACCTCCCTTTGAAAAGGAGCGTGGTTCGCCCATTTGAATAGCTCAAGTCCCCTTTACCTACAAATGATATGTCTTAAGTTTGGTTGAAATTCAACAAGTGGTTTTGGAGAATAAGTCGAAAGTATGAAACGTTTAAGCCATGCTTGTCTACGTATGAACACTTTCATCAGGATGAACGAAGAAAAACATAGTTGAAGGAAAAGGTATTACAATTCTTACGGGCAAACTGTATGCAAATCATCTAGAGTTAAGTCTATGACTCTAGGTCGTATTTAGGTTTAGCATTTTCGTGTGAACATTTGAGTCCTTTGCGAAACCATCACAAAGATATTTTAAGAAAATTAACAGACAAATCTTTGATGAAATATATTATATATATATATATATATATATATATATATATATTATATATATAATATATATATATACACACACACTTATATATATATAATATATATATTTAATATATATAGTAAAATATATATATATATATATATATATTATATACTAAAATAATATATATAATAAATAGTATACTATATATATATGAAGACTGCAAGATCAGAAATAGTCTCACCAGCAAACTACAGTGCTTGCACGGACTGCAACTTCATAGCAATTTTTTTTCTTTTTATAGGGATGACTGGAATATGACCTAGAAGACACAGAAAGAAATTGCGTTCATTTGTACGTTTTTTGTCCCTTGTGATAGCAAGAAGTATGACCAGTAATATAACCAGTCTCTCTCTCTCTCTCTTTCTCTCTCTCTCTCTCTCTGGCTTTATAATCTTACCTGAAAGTTCGCCAGCACAAGGAGCGGCGGTGAGGGAATTCCTAACTGTACCGACGAAGCTCGTGACTTCTGTGGAAGAGGAAGCAATTATTCTTTAGACTGTGTAACTTTGGAAGATAAATACAATGAAAAAAAAAAAAAAGGTCACGTTATTTCATATTATTTCAAGAAATAAAGGTTACTAAGTCGAACTATTATTCGTTGTTGTCTCGAAGCCAAGATTAAAATGCTTTCTTGCTTTTTAAGGGAGTTTCGACATGCTGCTAAAACTTCAGGTTAAAATAAAGCCCGAGATATAAATGGAATGTCATTAAAAATGAAAATAGTTTCTTCGTAAAACAAAAGAACAACGCAAGCCTTAAACTAAGCGTGCTTTGTTTTCTCGAAAAAGAACAAATTTTTTACTTAATAGAAAATAAGACTGAGACGAGAACTTACTTCCAGAAAATAAGACTGAGGCCAGAACTTAATTCCAGAAAATAAGACTGAGACCAGAACTGACTTCAAGAAAATAAGACTGAGACGAGAACTTACTTCCAGAAAATAAGACTGAGACCAGAACTGACTTCCAGAAAATAAGACTGAGGCGAGAACTTACTTCCAGAAAATAAGACTGAGACGAGAACTTACTTCCAGAAAATAAGACTGAGACCAGAACTGACTTCCAGAAAATAAGACTGAGGCGAGAACTTACTTCCAGAAAATAAGACTGAGACGAGAACTTACTTCCAGAAAATAAGACTGAGACCAGAACTGACTTCCAGAAAAATAAAAATAAGACTGAGACCAGAACTGACTTCTAGAAAATAAGACTGAACAAGAACGTGCTCAAGGAACAAAAGATCATTAATATCCCCAATACGTGACTGGAATCTTCCATTCGAGAAAACAAAAGCAAAAAAAAAAAAAAAAAAAAAGTACGAAACTTCTCTGCTGCTATCTTACCTTGAGCACTCGAGCAAGCTCGACTCGTGCTTCTTCCATCATGTCTGGCAACGACGCCGAGTCCACCACGAATACTATGCCATCGGTGGCCCGGGTGTAGGATGACCACAGGGGTCGCAAGCGCTCTCCGCCACCTACGTCCCAACACGACCATCTGTATCCACCGCCCCACACCTGCAAGGAAAGCGACCACGCAACTACTATTACAGATCTTTTGGAGACTCGGTAGACTGGCGCGAATTTCGCCATAACGGTTAAATGCAATAGATTTTTTTTTATGGAAGAAATTTTGATGCTGAGGTGACATTGACGATGAGGATAAGCGGTTAATTAAGAATAATATAGTTCATACGGATGCAATGCACAATACTTTACAGAACACACGCATATATATTGTATAATATATGTATGTATGTACACATGTATGTATTATGTATAAATATATATAATATATATATACACATACGTATGTATGTGCAATTATGCAGTACATGTATAGCCTATGTATGTATGTATGAATGTGCATATATATATATATATATATATATTATATATATATATATATATATATGTATATGTATATATATATATATATATATATATATATATATGTGTGTGTGTGTGTGTGTGTGTGTGTGTGTGTGTGTGTGTGTGTGTGTGCGCATGAACTAAACTCAATAACAAACAAAGACAGCAAGAGACAAAGATAAGATGAAGGAACAGAAGAGGGATATACAGCAAGTGAAGAAAGAAAGATACAAAGAAAGAAAAAGAGAGAGAGAGAGAGAGAGAGAGAGAATTTCGGATCAAGAGCCTGGGTCAGCAGACTCCGGATACGAAAAGACTGGAAACTATGTCCCTTGCACAACCTTTCTTCCCTGCCAACCCTTTCTTACTACGGCCAGCCACAAGGGTTGCAAAACGTCTCACAGTGACCCAAGTTGTAATGGGATTAGAAAGTTATTATGGTCTTTGCTCGCATGCCCTAAGTCTGGGCATCTTTGTCTGGAGCAGTTGTATTACCATGGAGCATCGAGCAATTTTGGAACCTTAGGAATTTAAGTAATAATTCTCTTCTAAAGATGACGTTTGATTAACTACATTAGTATGTTTTTAGTTCTTGAATGTATGGCCAATGCGACAATTAAACCCCCTTTATACAAACTAAATCATAAATGTATGTAAAAATTGGGAAAGATAGTTAAGAATATGAAGTAAACAAAGATGTGGTACATGGATAGTAAGAATAGGGAAAAGTAAGTCAGAAAATGAAGTAAACAAAGATATTTCACACACTCACGCACACACAAAACGTAAATCCAACTCACCTTTTCGTGGTTAAAGCCAATCGTGGGCGTGGTGGCTACGTAGCATCGATACTTGAGCCGCGTGAGCACTGTCGTCTTGCCAGAGCCATCCAGCCCCACCAGAACAATGTGTTTGCGTCGCTTGACGACGCCCTCCACGGCCTTGGCGACCCCGGCCTTTCTCTTGGACCAAGAATCCATCCTGCCCAAGGGCTTGCTTGGGAGCACGGCAGCTGTGAAGTCCCCCGTGGTGGCGGTTGTGTAGGGATGTGCCGAAGGAACAACGGAGTGGTGGTACGCGGAGTTCCGCTTGGGAGATGGCCTGAGAGCCGCGCGGATTCTCTCTCCCGATGTGACTGGCCTTTCCTCTTCTTCTTCTTCTCTTTGCGAGAAGGCACGCGCGGTCTCAGCAAGTGACCCCGTGCGACTACTACTACTACTACTACTACTACTACCGCCCCTCCGACTCCTCCTGCTGTACATCCAAAAAGTCCTGTTCGGCGGCCGCCTGCTGCCTCGTCACCGAGCAGATAAGATATCCAAGGTCGCCTGGCTGTCTCAGATTAATGGATTTATCCTCTTCCTTTTCGTCTCTCGCTTTCGTTTGGAATTCCAGCGTGCAAGAAGACGGACACTGTAGGCACTGTGTATATAACAGTTACAATAGCTGACTGCAATGAGTGTATCTCGGTATTCTATTTGTAAGATGGCTGGTAAGGTAGTGATGACGTCTAACGCGTGAGTTTTTTTCTTTTTTTGTATATAATGTTTGATATGACTTGAGTTGTGGTAGTTGTGAATAAACAGTGATAAGGGTGAGGTTCTCAGGTTGGGATAAGGCTGCTTGCTTCTCCTTTCCTGAAAAACAGGTCGAAAATCGTTGATTGTCGATAGTTCGAAGAGTCGTTTGAGTCCAGAAAAAAAAATTCTTGATGAAGATATAACTATATATATCTTCTTGTGTACACCTTCCAGTTCCTGTTAAAAGAGAGGAAAATTATCATTAGAATATTGCTTAGCTTTTAAAAGTAAATAAGGAATTTGCACTATTTTAACTTTTTAAAATAAGTAAATAAGAAATTTGCACTATTTTAACTTTTTAAAATAAGTAAATAAGGAATTTGCACTATGTTAACTTTTTAAAATAAGTAAATAAGGAATTTGCACTATTTTAACTTTTTAAAATAAGTAAATAAGGAATTTGCACTATTTTAACTTTTTAAAATAAGTATATAAGGAATTTGCACTATTTCAACTTTTTAAAATAAGTAAATAAGGAATTTGCACTATTTTACCTAAACCAGTCTTAATTACCCACATGTATTAAGATATGATTTCATAAAATAATCTTTCAACTAAGACAATACGACGACTTAAGTATACATAGTACTAAGAAACCTTGTAATATTGACAAATCGTTCATTTTGTTACTGATATCAAAACCTTTATCTTAAAAAACTATCATTTTTGACAGAACTTCAACGCCAAGCTTTAAGGCATAAGAGCAACATATCTGTATTGCAAGTTTGCAACTGCAAACTCTAATCTACTCACACCATTCATGAGTCACCCCGTACCTGCATTCAACAATATATTTAAAAAAAAGTCGCCTGGTATGAGGTGGTACTACAAAGAGCATGTACAGTCATGCACATCCCCGCACGTGCGTATGATCTAGAAGCTAAATAACACCAGAAATAAAATCAAAAATACATATTTAAAAAGAGGTCGACGAACAAAAGAGATCAATGAAATTGGGAGCAGAGAGAGGGGTGGGGCCTATCACCTTGGATGTCACGGGGATAGAGAGAAGAGATTTAGGGTGAGGGAGGAAGGAGTAGGAGGAGGCTGAGACCAGATTCCTTCCGTCGTGTCCCTCTCCCTCCCCCTCCCTCTCCCTTATCAATAATCTTGTCATGGGTTCGCCATCCGGCTTGGTTTGCACAAGGAGATTCAACCGTCCAGAACAGGTTTTTAGGGCTCGGTGACCTGTGTACAGGTCGCTGTCACCGTAAAGAGAGAGAGAGAGAGAGAGAGAGAGAGAGAGAGAGCTGTAAACAATCCAATGGTCACAGGTACTCGTAGCATATCACCGTCATCCCACACCATGAGAATTGTAAGCACGGTCTATAGGGATATCGGCCGTGATTGTAAGTACTCTGCCATACCCACATCATGTTCCCTTTATAATAGTTTACAGTCTGTGAGGAATCTATTTGAAAGGCAGCAACAATCTAAATAAATCCCTGCCGTAAACTTTAAAAAGTATGTGCAGCTCAGAGAGAGAGAGAGATTTTTATCATTTATTGGATAATGTAACAGTTAGTTAACATTCTCTTGACATTTATTTAGTCACCCTTATAAACATACATACATATAGTAATATATATAATATATATACATATATATATATACATATATATATATATATATATATATATATATATATATATATATATAATATATATATATATATATATATATATATATATATACATATATATATATATATATATATATATATATATATATATATATATATATATATATATATATATATATATATATATATATACATATATATATACACACACAGATGTCAGTGCGTGTGACTATCTCACTGACAAGATTTTTAAAAAGGTTCCTCCAACATGGATTTATAAGACTTCGGAAGAGTCCATCACAGAGAAAGTTAAAAGAGGATTAACAGAGGAACCCGAAAAGAGACAGACAGAGAGAGAGAGAGAGAGAGAGAGAGAGAGACTTGATATGTGCTACCAATAGACTCTTTTAGGCTTAAAGGGCTCCATGTGCTCCAGTCAAGGGAAGGAGGCTATTTTGATGTCGAAAGCAGACATCTATTTGAAAGAGCACATAGACCTATACGGAAGGTTTCGTTTCCTACAAATAGTGCACTCCTTAGCAGTTTCCTGTGTGAACATATACGCTTGTATGTGCATACGTGTGAGTAAGAATACATAAATTATGGTTCCTCGTATGCGCGTGTACGAACATTATAAACTGTGAAGTAAGTGTGCTTATATTGAAGTGGAAGGTTTCCTACATGTATGAACATTCTCTTCCTGTTACCGCTATAACTCGCAAAGCAAATAAAGGACTTTAAACTGGTTTTCTGTTAATAATTACTGAAATAAGTGAAACAAAAGACCACATTGATGGGTGAAATAACTGTCACTTTTAAATGACAAGATACGATAAAATTACTAGATTTAAACAGTTTATCTCAGCCGAATCATAAGAAGACGGCTAAAAGCGTAAACGAATCAGTTCTCCGGGAGTAAACATGTAAATTGTGACTGATATTATAGAGTATAACTTTTCATTATACGTACACATTCAAGGAGATGCTAAACAAAGTTAATTAATATTTACGCCCGCACGTCTAAGCTTAAAATACAAGTCTTGGGGAAAACGAGTTTGCGTATAAAACTAGCCCAGGGGTCAGTAGGAAGAAAAAAAAAAATAAGACGGAACTTTCTCTCGTAGGATGAAGAAGGGAAAGAAAACGGAAAGGAAAAAAGAAAACGGAAGCATAAAAGTGAGAGTTGAGCGAGCATGAGGCAGATACAAAGATGGACAAATCTTCCTAGATCCTGGTTCTCACCTGAGCTTTTTCTTACGCTCTCTGGTTTTGCCAGTCATAATTACTGGCTCACCTGAGAAGTTCCGGAGCAATTTGGTTGGAGATAATAATGCGTAGATGGCCATGTCTCGTTCTCTGTCTTTTACGTGCTCTCAGCATGTCGCATTAATGTAGTGATTATTTTTTTGGTCAGTGTGTTAAATACAATACTCAAAGATCTTTGCGGGAAAATTGGTTTAAACCTTAACATCCTATAACGAAACCTTTGGAAAAAGATAATGGTCATTATAGCTCCTTTGGAGAGAGAGAGAGAGAGAGAGAGAGAGAGAGAGAGAGAGAGAGAGAGAGAGATCGTAACGAACTATTAGAGTTAATGGTTTGTTGCATTGGCATCGCCGCAACTTCGGTAACTGACGCTCAGAGAAGAGAGAGAGAGAGAGAGAGAGAGAGAGAGAGAGAGAGACTGTAACGAACTTTATAGATTTAATTAATTAATGATTTGCCTGAGCTACCACCGGAATAACTTCGGTCACCGACTTTGAGAGAGAGAGAGAAGAGAGAATGTCACGCAATAACCTTCCAACGAACTCAACCGAACAGCCATTGCACGTGCAGCTGCATATGAGCGTGATCGAACGCACCGCTGATTATCCACAAGATGATTAAAACATGAATCATGTCACCCCTTAACGAATGCACTCAAATGAAATCAAGGAAGACACGATAGCTAGCTGCAGTGATATTCGCTTAACCCGAATACATACATAAATATACTAGAGAGAAAACAGTATCAAGTTCTACCCGTTTTCCTCGGGCGTGACGTTGTAGGCCAACTGGCCTAGTAGCTCCTAGGAAAATAAATGAATAATATATTCTTAAAAGAATGTTTATATTGAGGAAATGGAATTATCTGTATCATGTTAATTCAAGCACAGCAATACTGAATCAAGGAATTAAGACCTAGCCTAACTGCGTAATGTATGCAGGTTTACAGTGAGACATGTAGGCCAAACACACTTATAGGTAGTACTATATTATTATAAAGAAAATAAAAGGTGTGCTGATTGTTCATAAATTTCAGTATAAATGTGTATTATACTTTAAAAAAAAACTGTTATATAGAGGAAACTTTCCCTATGCAGAGAAATAGTTATATATATATATATACCATATATATATATATATATATATATATATATATATATATATATATATATATATATATATATATATATATATATATATACGGAACATCACTCAACATTATCCCATTTCACGATTTCATTATAGTTACGCAACCACAGGTACCCATATACCGTGACCACTGCTTCCCCCCCAACACTTCACCCTAAAATTAAGTCAGCGTAACAGCCCTCGAAATTCCAACATGCGTTTCGGATTACTAGCCTCTTCAACCACCTTTAAAACAGAACACTTCTCTGTTTCATTTGTAAAGTGACTTTTGTTGAGAGAATTCTAAGTAACGCTGAAGAGTTATCCCTTTATTCAGTAAAAACATTTGTCTATCACTGAGTTAACTTACCTACTACACTTATTGCCTGCCGAGAGGATCTTGTCTATAATCCACTAATAATAAAATAAATATCACACAGTGAATTATTAGTAGCTTCTTAATGCGTCAAGTCTTGGAGAAATACGAAAACCACCGTCTTTCGAGTTCACTTATGGACAAGCGGGGTACGCGCTAACCGTCGCCGTTCGACCTTCGAGCGCGACCACGGACAAACGCTGACTGAAGCGCCGTCGTCTCTCGTGTCTCGTCGTCGTTTCCTCCTCCTCTTCTCGACGAGTCTCGTCGAATCCAGTCAGCTCGTTCCACCCTCTTAAATCAGAGGCTGTCGATAAATGCGCCACTCGCCAGAAACTCTGACTGTCTAGCAGGGAGGGATGGTCGGACGGGGGAGGAGACCGAGGAGGTTTCACAGCAGACACCCACCCACCTACCAATCGCGGGTTGACGGATTCTTATCTTTTTTTTTTCTCGCCGTCTATTTGGGAGTCGTCCACGCGGGACGAGGTCTGAAGAACGCTGAAAACAACCGGAGATGATTTGAAGTTGAACACAGCGTTATCGGAGTCGGGGGGACAATCGGATAAGGACGGTGCCACAGGGGGAGATGTTATCGCCCCGCTTGATATCAAGTTACCGCCAGGCATCACGACCTTAATTTAATCTCTCTCTCTCTCTCTCTCTCTCTCTCTCTCTCTCTCTCTCTCTCTCTCTCTTGATTCTGGCCACTTGATAAGATGGGATGCAATGAGTAATCCAATGCACTTGGAATATGAAACACGTATATTATTTTTCCTGGTTCCTGGTTCCAGCGTGAGAAAGATTGGAAAGGGAGGGAGGAAATTTTCTCATCCGAGAGGAAGTTCCATGGAAATAAAAGGCCAACCCTTTCAAGACAAAACACCTCCACAAAGCGCATGCCTTCAAGACCGCATCTTTTTACCACCTACAGAAGGCGATAGGTACCATGACGTAACACCTTTGGGTTCGTCACGAATACGTCACAAACCAAGGCTGCGCTCGGTGACGTCATCTGGATTCAGAGCCGTTACCCCCACTGACCCCACGTTAATCCGACCGCTGTAGGACATTTCTCTCTCTCTCTCTCTCTCTCTCTCTCTCTCTCTCTCTCTCTCAGGACGGAACAGTGCAAGTTTAAACAGCAATGCATTGCACGATTCAACCGTCACTTGAATGAGAGTTTCTGTACGGGTGCCAGCCCAGTGCCCATGTGGCATGAGTCATGCCCGAACGGCCTCGCAAGGATGAAATTAACGTTTTTGCGTGGATCTGTTAATATTCTCACTCGTATATTCGTTTTATGTGCATTCCCGTTTCTCCAAGTTATCACTTAAGGAATTAAAAATGACTGATGTTATGTCTTTGAGTAAAATAAATTTTATGTCACCGTGTTTCCTTGTTCGTCAAATGATACATTTCCAAATATGACAATTTTGTAATGATAATGGAATGTTCCATTACGCCCCCTCGCAGATAAGATAGCATGTAAGATAGAATAACAATATGACTGATTAATTTGACTGATAAAATGTTAACTTTCAAGCTCTGATGTGTCACTATGCCAGTTCATAAGTAATTTTTTTGTTCATCAAAAAGTTTGTTTTTGTTTTTTTTATGTTCGTCCTAGAATAGTATTTTGTTAACTTTACTAAGTAACTTTTCTTTAATTTTTTATTATTTTGTTGTCTGGATATCATCTGTAAACAATTTACTAAAGTTTTATCTTTGTCCTTATCTGCAAGTATTTGCAACCAGTTACGTGAAGTTTTATAACACGTAATGCAGAACACTCATTTAAGAAGTTTTAGTATAGTTTATGTCACTAATATTACAGCTATGATGTCAGCATTACTCAATACTCGATTCTTGCAAGCATTATACCAAGACATTGCGTCAGAATATCTCCAACAGTCACTGCAATATGCATGTGCATTGCTGACATATTTCCATTGTCCTTCGAAAGGTAAGCTTGTGTATAGGCTGTGCTTGTTGGTTGCTTGGGTCCTAGTCCCAGGGGCTGTCTTCCCACCTGTTGACTTGTCACGTAAAAAAATAAATTAATTAATAAAACTCAGGTGGGTGTCACTTGTAGTAAGAAGGTTTTAAATAAAAATTACGGACTGACGAATGGCTACTCGCCCTTATCCTGCCCTCCAGCTTTCGTCGTGTGTTTAAAAAAAACAATAGACTATTTTTTTCCTTCCTTCTCGTAGTGAATTTATTTACCTGACTGTCAGTCGACTGCTACAACCGCAGATGGAATATTGGTGAAAAGAGAGAGAGAGAGAGAGAGGTGGTTGGGGGGTTGTGAGAGAATTTAACATTAACCGACAGGAATGGTCAATATTCTGTTCAATCATATTCTATCAAATAAACGACATCAGAAGGGCGTCGACGAGGGAGTACATACATCACAGGATGAAACCATTCGTCAGATACTACTTCCTCAGCTCTCTCTCTCTCTCTCTCTCTCTCTCTCTCTCTCTCTCTCACACATCATTATAAGTACTTGGTTGGCATAAGCTTCAACTAACTTTTCGCATAACCGAATTATTGGAATGAAACCTTGATTTGAAGTATAAATAAAGTATACAGGTTAATAAAATTAACGCTAAGTGTTCAGTTATGAGGAAATGTAAGACCTCCCCTAACACACACACACACACACCCTCTCTCTCTCACTCTCCGCGAGGAATGAAGCAATGTAACTTTCTGAATTTATCTACATCCTATCAACTTCTCTAAAATGCAAACCATTACTTTTTAGTGCAATCAGGTGTAACGACAATCATCTCGCCGCTGATTTCATTCCTTAACCACGAGCATATTCTGTCAACTGAATCGGATGTTCTACTGTTTATCTAAAAATTTCCTCTGAACAGTAGTATATAGTAGTTGTAGTAGCAGGTGGGTTTTGCCTTTGTAACGGCTCCGAAGAAGCCATGAATGTGACAGCGTTTTCTCATCGTCCAAGACAGAATATATACATCGTCGAGGTACGAACCCTCGAATTGAAGACACCCACTGTCATCAAGGAAGCAAATTAGGATGAGGAGGGGGAGGAGGAGGAGGAAAGCAGAATGACTCATTCTGTCTGTTTCTCGGATTATCTCTCTCTCTCTCTCTCTCTCTCTCTCTCTCTCTCTCTCTCGCGGAACGTCAATGGTCTTCCTTCCCGTCGTATTTTCGTTCTCTCTTGTTTGCTTTGCTTTTTATATCCATCGTTTAAAGTTTTAGCAGTTTCTTGTTCACTCGCCTCTTTCTCTTTGCCCTATTATTCTTGTCCTTCTTTTATCTGTCTTCTTTATTTATCTGTCTATTTCTCGTTTATTTTTGTCTTTTCTCGTTTTTCTGCGTCCTCTGTTGGTTATTGTCATCACTATATGGTTTCTAAGCCGTTTTTAACCTTCAGTTTTCTACTTTTCTTCAATTCCCCCTCCTTTCTTGACTTTGTTTATATATTTATTTATTTATTTATTTATTTGTTAGTCTTACCAAAAATATCACTTTTATCAATATTCTTCTACGACTTTTCTTATACTTATTTTCTTCACAAATTCCAACTACTTTCTATTCTTGTCGCCATTATTACTGGTAAGAGTTCTTACCTGTTCTTAGTTTCAATTGGGATTAGTTCTTTTTAATGTAATTCTTCACATTGTGTAAGTCATAGGTAATATGCTCCCCTTCCTTGCACGCAATGTATCATTACATACATCTTTAAACTTTTTATATTTCACTTATATTGTTTTCTTGTGCGGGAATATTTATTTTTAAATCTGTGTGTGTTTGGGCTGGCTAGTGCGTAAGTTTTCCTTCCGTGATCAAATTGACGTTTTTTTATGCTTACTCGTATTTTTTTTCACTGCAATAGATTTTATTATTGTAATTTTACTCTCTCTCTCTCTCTCTTCATGTATCTTGTTTTCTTGTACGAGATTTTTTTTTACGAAATCTGTGTGATGTTTTTTTTATGTCTATTCGTAGTTTTTTTTCACTGAAATAGATTTTATTCTTGTAATATTACTCTCTCTCTCTCTCTCTCTCTCTCTCTCTCTCTCTCTCTCTCTCTCTGGGAATAAATGTGCGTGCTTGCGTAAATTTGTTCTCGCACTAGCTAACACATTTCTTTGTAAAACTCAAGAACAACAGTGAAAAATAAAAATAAAATATCTCTTCCTGTGTCGTAAGGCTGCAATTCGCGGATGACCGAAGTATGTAGGTCTTTCCTACTGAGGTAAGCGAAGATTGAATTAGCCGGCTTTATACTCTGTAAAAACCTCTCGACTTTCTATTACCCTTTTCCTAGTGTATCTATTTAAAACACGTTTCTGAATCTCATATCTATGAACCTTCTCGACTTTCTATTACCCTTTTCCTAGTGTATCTATTTAAAACACGTTTCTGAATCTCATATCTATGAACCTTCTTAGAGTACGTTCATTCAGCTTTCCATCGAGAATATTATACGCGATTTCCCCTTGAGGTCTTGAATTTACTTCTTCATAAATGAATTTAGTGAATTCGACCACGTGTCAGGTGAATTTCGAGTGAGCAGGAGCGTTCAAGATGAGATTAGATTTAGTAATCCTAGAGCGGTGGTTGTTAAGCTTTTTTTTTAATGCATAGATCACTTTCCAATCAGCTGAAATAAAAAGAGAAAAAGCTAAAATACAAAGTTGATAAAATTTGTATCGATAACAAGACCCTATTTTTTTCAGGAAATTAAGAGTAAGTTTGTCTATAGCTCAGAGGACTACTGTAATAATAATAATAATAATAATAAGAATATAATAATAATAATAATAATAATAATAATAATAATAATTCTTTAATAATATTATTCTTTACTTATCTATTTATTTTATTTTTATTGTTATTGATTTTATATTTTTTGCAGAAAAAATCATGCGTATATATATATATATATATATATATATATATATATATATATATATATATATATATATATATATATATATATATATATATATATATATATATATATATATATATATCATATATATATCTGAATTTCCTCGCACGAACTTTTGTTTCAATAAAGTGTATTTCATTATCGGAATTTCGAGCAGCTATATTTTCCCATCAAATTCCTAATTCTAATTATCCTAAACATTCAATACATTTTCCATACATCGTGAATGTAATGCTTAGCGATTTATTTCTTTAGATGATTAACTTTCTCTTCCGCCGCCTTTCGTCATGTACTTGAAGTATACGAGTTGGATTCTTCGGAAACTTCGAAAATTACTATTCTTCATTATTTCTACGGTTCTCAAACGTCATAGTTTGCTTTTCCGGTCAGATCTGAGTTTCCTAATCGGAGACACATGCTTATGTTACTGTTGTTTTTCTCACTCATGTTTTTATTTGTTTATTTGACATGTCGTATATACGAATCTGTATTGTCTACATCCTCTGATATATGATCCGTAAAGTCAATTTCCAATATCATATAAGATAACCTTTCTCTGAATATTAGAGTAATGTGAATTAAATCTTTTGGAGCTTTTGGCTATGATAAAACATGTTAATCAAATGTTCGAAGGGGTATACCAACCTATAATTTTTATGGTATTTGATTTTACGTTCTTTTTATGGTATTTGATCTTATGTTCTTTTTATGGTATTTGATTTTACGTTCTTTTTATGGTATTTGATCTTACGTTCTTTTTTATGGTGTTTGATTTTATGTTCTTTTTATGGTAATTGAATTTATGTTCTTTAAAGAATATTTCCTTTCAATTTGAGATTCATATTGACAAAATTTTGTGTTTCTGAATCATCTCGCTATCCCTTCCACTTCCACAAGGTTCCTAATGAATCTAAGTAAAGTTTTTCGTTTACCAGATTTTAACCTGAAATAACCTGTAAAAATGATCAGTTTATATTGTCGCACCTTAAACTCCCACTAATCAGGAAAATGAAGTCT
>NC_061107.1:70939043-70974043 GCF_015104395.2 Macrobrachium nipponense
TAAGAATGTTGTCTTAGAGACCATCAACCTTAACTGGGTTAAAAAAAAAAGATCAGAAATATTCCGAACTGAGAGAGAGAGAGAGATTATCGTAAACATATAGAAATATGTTGAACTGAGAGAGAGAGAGAGAGAGAGAGAGAGAGAGAGAGAGAGAGAGAACAAGGAATTTATATTGCCCTTCCCTCATTTCCCTCTTCCTTCCACCACCTTTCCCAGAATTTGGTTAGCGGCTGCATCTTTACATAGGATCCAAGATAGGAAGGACTGAATCGGGTTAGGGGGATAATAACACGTCAAGCAAATCAAACGACTATAGGGCCGGCAGACTTCGAGATTTTGAAAGTGAACCGCTGCCTGTGCACGGGTCTAATTTTGTTTCTTTTAATCGTTTATGTGCTGCCTATGGGTCTATTTTCTTCTTTTTTTCAATCATTTATGTGGAAATTTAACTCCTTCGTAATCTCTGAAAAGACTCTCGGTTATCTTCTGCTGTTTAGCTACCATACACATTACTTCACTTTGTTTCTCATACTAATCTTTTTGCCTTCCATGATCTTGTAATGTTTATTTTAAATGTCTCTCACATTTGGTCATCTTATTTATTTCCCTGTTCTTTATATTATTCTGAATAATTGTTATTCTTTTAATCGTTTATGTGCTGCGTATGGGTCTATTTCCTACTTCCTTTTTTTAATCGTTTATGTGGAAATTTAACTTCTTCGTAATCTCTGAAAAGACACTGCTGTTTACTACCATACACATTACTTCACTCAGTTTCGTATACTAATCTTTTTGCCTTTCAAGATCTTGCAATGTTTATTTTAAGTGTCTCCTCACATTCGGTCATCTTATTTATTTCCCTGTCCTCTATATTATTCTGGATGATAACAGCAACAACAACAATAATAAAGATTCTTGAATCATAGAGACGATTCCATCACTTTCCCACTGAAGATATATACGTTCTTGGGACTTGAGTGAGACGATCGTACGATCCAGCGAATCATACTTATTTACGAGTATAGTGAAGAAGCGCCCAGTTACCAACGCTTCGAGGAAATCCTAAAAGGAGACGTAGCTCTATTTCGAGATATCCTCGAAGCGTGGAAAGCAACCGCATCGTTCTTTGGCAGACAAGTGTCGTTTTCTGTAGTGACGAAGAGTGATCATTCGTATATACCGTCTCTTTCGGGGAAGAGTTGTTCATGGATACTATTCACGAAAACTCGTGGTATATGAGATGGTAACTGTATTTACACACACACATACACACAAACACTTGGATTTTAAATTTCACTTTTACCTTTTACGCTTTATTTTCTCTCAGTACGTGCGTTTTAATTGTATTTACATCATATGCGCTTCAAGATGTCTACAGACATATCTGCAGTATTTTTTGGTTTTATAATGCCCTTGAGTTACAGGCTTTACATTGGATTTCGGATTTGATGATATTAGTGACTATAGTGTTCCCCTAAAATGTTATATGTTATAATATATATATATATATATATATATATATATATATATAGATTATAATAATATTATATATATATATAACTATAAATATATATATTACTACTATCATATATATTATATATTACATAAAGAGGGATTTGCTATGATATATTTTAAATATCATTGTAATGTGATATGCTATAACGTTTCTTAGAATGTAGAGAGTCAGCAATTTAACTTCCCTAGAGACAATGTTCGGGGTGACGAGTTTTGGGAATGCTGATGTGTCTTTTTGCTGTATGCGCAGATCTGTATATGTCCTGTCGCTATGAGCGCTTGATACAGAGGTGACTTTGAAACTAGGTGCATGCAGTTCATGGGTGTGGACAGTGGGTGTGAGTTCGTGAGTACGTGCGAGCCTTTTTCCTACATAATGAGATGTAGTATTACCCTGATGGATAGATCATCAGAGAGGCAGCAGAGCCAAGATGGCTTCTGCCAAAGTGTTTATAGAGAAGTGATAGTGCATATTGTGTTGAATGGGTAAGCGTTATTATATTTATTTTGACCAAAGTGTGGCTGGATTGTATTTTAATATTTATTTCAGAGATGTTCTATTTATATGATCTTTTGATTATACTCTTATGCTTATCTGGGTGTTCTCCTGTCTTCTAACAGGCGATTCTGGAGAAGGGGAATTGATCTGGAGAATGGGTGATTGATCTGGACAAGGGGGATTGATCTGGAGAAATGGGAACTGACTTAATTACTATGGTGTACTGACTATGTTGATTGTGCCTGATGTTATGGCTAAATTAATGTTAGTTATTTGATTAATTACCGAGGGTTATCTGAGTTATTTGGGCTTCTGATTTTAACATTCATTTAATCTTTTTGTTAAGAATCTAAGTTATTCAGCTAATACTTTGCTTTCATATAAATGCATATTTTTGTAAGTTCCGTGCCTGATTTGGTGACCTTAGATAATGGAGGGGGGAGGTGTATCGAGAGAGAGAGAGAGAGAGAGAGAGAGAGAGAGAGAGAGAGAGAATGTGTTACCAATTGCCTTTGGACGCTCTGGTCCATTGCTACTTTTTAAAATATGAGAACGAGATTTTATAATCTCGTCATTTTATATATATATATATATATATATATATATATATATATATATTTATATATATATGTATATATATATATATATATATATATATATATATATATATTATATATATATATATCCCCCCCCCCCCCTCGATGCATCTGTTTATAAGCTTCGGTGTTTACTAATGAGAAACAAACACTCCCCAACCATTTACAATAAAAACCACGCAAGAATTAACATAAGATATCAATGACAAAAGGTTCACTTTGGAAGACATAATTTGATACAGCCTCCTCCTATTTCCTCTTGTTACGAAAGGAGGATTAGGGATTAGATTAATCCCGCATAAAGTCCTTCAGCGTATCGGCTATACGAACATCAGCTAATCAGAATCTCTCTCTCTCTCTCTCTCTCTCTCTCTCTCTCTCTCTCTCTCTCTCTCCACTGAGTGTAGAAGAGTTTAAAAGAAAGCTAGACAAAATCATTAGGACACTGTGAATGCACAGTAAAACCTGCTCCTACAGATAAGTGAGCACACAATGTCTCCTCGGATGGACTAACAAGTCTTTGAAACATCCCAATCCTTGTAACAATGGTCCCATGGATGATGAAGTACGTAAGAGATCCTCACATGAAAATGAAAGGTGGTACCAACACTTTCAACTCTTATTCCAAAGTCATCTTCAGGATAATAAACAGGTTTAAGCAAGCAACTTGCACAAGAAAGCAATATGAGGTCACAGATAAGAAAAAACAAGACAGCGAGTTACTTATAAGTATGTAAATCAACGTTCAAAACAAAAACATACTTAGTGGAAATATGCAGTTACTACAAATCACAAAACAAAACGAGAGGGTCTCATAAATTTGTGTGTGTGTTAGTATGAGTAAATATATGTACCATGCAATGTATGTATGTCTGTAGGCTGCATAATATTGAGTATATACATTCACTGAACGATGTTTTCTTTATAAAAAGTAAGTAAAATAAGGCACTTGTTTAATTATATGTACACCTATGTGCTCATAAACGGTATATGTGTATTTGTCTATATTTGTATTTGTACACATTAAAAGCCTTGTGTCTTATTTGTTTAAATGTATGTCAACATTGTCTCACTTCCACATTCATGCAGTTTGCATCGGAGAAAAATGAATATGGAAATGGATATGAAAACTTTGGTCATATATAATTGACTACGACTTTGGGGAAACGTACTATTCTGTACACGAACAATGGTTATAATTATAAATTTTGCACATAACCCTGGGACTTTTTTTTAAAATGCGGGTTATCACGCAACTTTTAAAGCGAGAGACCTGGAAAGAGAGAGAGACATGATGGATCACTATATTTTCGGGAAGACCGGATATGCAATGTTAGCCAGACTGAACATATGTATATTCAGGAAAATATTGAGCATCCGGGATATGACCTGTTGGGACTAAACGTCAAGTTGACATCCGATGCAGAACCTCCCGTTTTTATTTTATCATTTTTACTGCTTAGTTTATTTATTTATTTACTTATTTATTTGTTAATTTACTTATTTATCTAATATTGGCCCAAAGTTAGACGCATACTTTTTTCTATACGAGGACACGTTAAATAGCAACTACTGACATGTGCCTGGATTATTTTCGCTTACCCGGGGAGTATGCCTACAAACTACTTTGTTTTGTTGTTGTTGTTGTTGTTGGGGGCGGGAGGAAATCCCTTTGTAAAATCCTAAAAAGATCTGAAAAAGGTGTTTTGCATTGAGTTAAAGATACAAGAATTTTAGTGCGGGATATTTATGGTTTATCTATTAGAATAAAAATGTAAAAAATAAATAACGTGCATGTTAAACTGTACCGAAATATTATTTCTAATGAAATATAACATATTCATTTTTATTTTCGTTGGTGAAACAACGCTTTATTTGATCATAGATTTTAGCACACACTCAGGATCACACCTTGTTCTATTTTTTTTCTTTTCATATTTATATATATACACACACACACACACACACATATATATATATAAATGGCGTTGCAAGGATTGGCCTCAATTTTCCATAATGTTCTTTCCACTGAAGAATATCCATAAAAAAATTTAAACTGGAAAAAACCAGTTGCGTTTAATTTAAAATCTCTCTCTGTACTGGTATTTTTTTTGTGTCAAACCTTGCCAGTCAGTGAAAGTGTATGCATTCTTATGCAAAGAAGATGCCCTCGTGAACGCTTTTTGCATCTGTAAAATCAATATTAAACCCAGAACGAAGTAACCTGCCCTCTTTATTCAGTGATCATTAGACAATAAAAGTACCATTTACTCTCCGTCAATCATATCAGCATTCTAGAAGCAGCCTATAACCACGTGACGTCATCCACCTTTAATCTCCAAGGACTCATTATCTCTCTCTCTCTCTCTGAATCGCCCAACAACATTGCGAACCAATCCTCTGCTACCTAAATATGATAATGAATGAAAAAAAAACTTGATTGCCAAGAGATACAGCGATATCCTATACAGCAAACTAAGGATGTGGCCGCTTGCTCTGTGAAGGATATAGCGTCCCTGACCGAACACCCTCGCTCTATTGTGTTCTAGAATCTGAGAGGTGGTTTTGGTTGGCTTTCGCTGACTTTATTTGGAATTGCTCGCAGGTGGATCGAGTTCCCCTTTCGTTCTGTGACGGGTTTTGGATATTGCAAGTGAATGGAAACGCATTCGATAAGGGTGACGTCGCAGGTGACACCTTTAGAGGGAGAATTCGCGATTTAGTCTATATATCAAGTCAAAAAAGTTCACATTATCGTGTCAAAATTACCGGATATTGTCAACCAGATCAACCAAAAGTTTACTCAGCTATTTTCGTTTCAGAGAGAACTTTAGCTTTACTTAAGTTCGTGATTTTATTTACACAGCAGAGGATAAAACACTTCACATTATCTAAAATACATGTGAAATTAGGAAAAAGTAGCAAATGCTTAGAGTAAAAGAAAATAAAGGCTAAATCCAGAGAAATGAAGCTTTCATCCAGAACTAGATAGCAGGAAAAATATAAGATGAGATGTCGGGTGAGTACCAGGTATCTTAAAATAAAAACAATAATAAAAACTTGTCTGAAAGGAAGCGAACAACATCGTGTCCTTAACCTTTGTTCAATGTACCATAAAATTCAGAAGGTCAGAGGTACTACTGTGTCCCCTTTGTACGATTCGATCTTAGGACATGAAAAAAGTGAAGTCCTTGAACTTCATCCTTTGGAACTCGCTCAATCAAAGTCATCCCTTTTTCAAGGGTCGTCTGATGATAACTTTCAGCGATTCTGCGTAATTCCTTTGGAAGTTAAAAATGCGCTGGGACCCTTCTTCAGGAGGAAAACTTAAATTAGGTTTCATTATAGGTTAATTAAGACTTTTCAAGGATGTTTCTTGTAGAAGTTGCAATGGATTATGATTGCAGATAGTTGCAGGATGATTATTACGTTCTAAAGTGAAATTGAATTAGCTTTTTAGTTGTAGATATCTGTAATTTTGGTAATAAATCCGTAAACTTTATAGTAAAGGAAAAAAAATTCGAATAATCTTTTTGTCTACAGTGGTTGCAAGATGCTTTGAATTCGTTCTAAAGTGAAGTAGCTTTCTAATAGCAGATTTTGGTAATTTTGGTAATAAGTCCGTAGACTTTATTGTAAAAAAGGTTTCTGAATCAATTCTTTTTGGTATACAGTAAAATCTATAGCTTTATTTACAACAAAGTCTTCGAAAAGTGATCGTGAAATATCTTCCACGTTTTCATTCCCCTTCATATTTCCAATTAAGCAACGAAGATATAAACTATACTTTGATTTTAAACTTATTTTGACTCATCTCTTCTCCTCTTCAGACACTTGGATATCGGCATCTCAGAACTGCTAATTATCCCCAGCCCAGCCGAACACAGTCAGGCCACCCCTTGTGTCCAGAGCCAAAGAAAGGAGAGTAACTGAAGCAATAAATAAATATAGCCTTTACCAGGAACGACGCCTGTGTGGTCTTTCACTTTTTCGTTTGGCTGCGATAACTGAGACTTTATCCTTTTCAAGTGGTCTGTTCAGGAAGGGGGGTTTTCTTAACGCTTATCTGACTTCATTTTTTGGGGGGGTAATCCATCTGCCTCTACTTAAAAAAGATTTTTTCAGCGTATTTTCTGCATGTAAGGCTCTGACACACACACACACAGAGCTAATGAAGATGACGAAGCACAGGCAATTACCGAACGACCTGTGCCTGACCTACGTATACATCGCGCCCATACGCATTTGCGGCGAATGCTGCACAAAACAGCCACCATAGTACGCCGCACAGCATCCAACAGCAGCAGAGTTCGGGGGAGGTCCTCCGCGTGGGTGTCGAGACAGGGGGCTGTAGGGGTGGGGTGGGGCAGGGCGTGGGGGGCGGGGGGGGGGGGGGTTGTTGGGAGTGCTCGGCCGATGGGCGTCGCGGAGACAGGAAGTGGCGGCCATTCCGGGCGGATGTCACGCCCGTGCAGTGTCTGCCTCCTCTGCGTCCACTGGCATCCCGCACCGCCATCAGCAGAGAGTGTGGGAGAGGAGGATGCTGCCTGCGTCCTTCGACTCACCGTGGGAGCTCTGTTGGTGCGAAGAGACGCCCCTTGCGGTAGCACGCCGTGTCATTCTTTGTTTGGGTTTTCTCTTTCCTTTCTCTTCTTCTCAGCTGGTTTTCTCTACCTTCCTCTTCGTCTTATGTGTAGTTGCGTCACAAACTTCTCTTAATTGTAAACGTTATTATGTTCTCACTTCTTTATTCTTTCTCTTTCCCTTCTCTACTTCTTAGCTGGTTTTTTCTACCTCCCTCGGTTTCCCTTCTCTTCGTTTTCTTTGTAATTGCGTCACAAACTTCTCCTAATTCTAAATCATTATTATGTTCTCACTTCTTTGTTCATTCGTCCTACATATTTTATTTTATTAATCTACCAATCGTCCCCACCATCTTCACGACCCTATTCATCTCTCTTTACTTCACTATGACCATCTATTTATCGTTAACCCTCACTTTTTTCTGACACTTATCTTCATTGTCTTTCCTTTCCTTTTTTTTTTTTCTACCCCCTTCATCTATCATCCACTCGCCCTTTACTAATAATACCATAATGATACCATCTCGCGGCAAAATTTTTCCCTCCTTGCCCGAGAAGGGGCAGATTCCTGAGGTGAAGACGGCTTTTCTTTTACAAACATTCTTTCGCAATCGCTCTGCCTCGATGTGCTTTTTTCTGCTTTGGGAAGTTACGTCATTGCCGTCGTGAGTTGTCCTTCGTGGGCATTCTCTGTACAAATTTTGTCGCGCGCTTTAATCCGTCGTTTATTCTTTTTTCCGTAATCAATACGAAAGTAATGTTACACATGAACAACTCTTTGTTTACACACACACACACACACACACACACACACACATATATATATATATATTATATATATATATATATATATATATATATATATATATATATATATCTATATATATAGATATATATTGTGTGTGTGTGTATATATATATATATATATATATATATATATATATATATATATATATATATATTGTGTGTGTGTGTGTGTGTGTGTGTGTGTGTACGTAAATAAATATATAAAGCATAATATATATGGAATTTGCTGGTCATCTTTTACCAGATGCACATGTAATGCTAATAGCCACAATGCCTTCTTTAACTTCTCGAATTCTTGCCACCTTTCTAACCGGACTCCCACTTACCGAAGTTGACTAACACCCATTTTTACAGTTGCATACATAGGCCAGGATGGACGTTTTATGGAATGAACTCGGAGATATTTTATCCGTCAAGACACGGAAATAAACACGCAATATTATTCCTCCGTTTCAGAGCTGTCTCGGTGACACAATGCTGTTGATGAACTCCCTACTACTATATCACCGACATAATGCTGTAGATGAACTCCCTATTACTATGTCACCGACATAATGCTGTAGATGAACTCCCTAGTACTATATCACCGACATAATGCTGTAGATGAACTCCTTGTTACTATATCACCGACAAAATGCTGTAGATGAACTCCCTAGTACTTTATCACCGACAAATGCTGTAGATGAACTCCCTAGTACTATATCAGCGACAAAATGCTGTAGATGAACTCCCTAGTACTATATCACCGACAAAATGCTGTAGATGAACTCCCTAGTACTGTATCACCGACAAAATTCTGTAGATGAATTCCCTAGTACTATATCACCAACTCACAGCATTAGCCTGAGCAACATGCGTTGCTGATGCAGGTCCGTAAGTGACGGTAATGTTGATACTGTGACAATAATGATTGAATAAGTAAACTTCATTTAAATAACAGACAGATAGACGGACTTGGAAGGGATAAACAAACAGCCGTCACGACAAAAAGAAAGAAAGAAAAAAAAAAACTCTCCGTTTTGTAATGAAATATCCCTTGAGCAGAACATAGTAAATGATGATAATAAATTGAATTACGGGAGATAAGACAAACAGGTGCTGCTGTTCAGACCATGAAAAAGGAGGAAGGCGGTGCTCGGAAAAAATCAGATGCTTTGTCTTTATTTATGTTGCAGTCTTATGTAATAAAAATATAGTATTTTACGTCAATGTCTCTCCAGTGACATAGTGATTTTTTTTATTTTGTGCGAGGGGTACTATATAAATGCAAAGACACGTAGGTAAACATACATGTTGGATCATAAAGCCCTGTATCTATTGCCAACTATATAGGAGACAGGCATAGGCCTAACTGCCTTAACCCTGTAATGCAGGAGTTCTCCCTCTCCAGAATAAACTATCTAAAGGAGATGAAATACAAGTATATTCAATTTTCTCATATGCAACTATTTCGTGTGATGCGAAAGGCACTAAATTTGTTTATTCGAATGAAACAATGGCCGGAATTCTCGCCAACGAAAACCAAGCAACGTAATATCACCTAGCATATACCCAAGCTAGCCAGAATAATCGAAGGCCACTGTGCAATGACACGTAAAAATAGTAGTACTACATAACACGATTGTTATTTCGTCAGCTGCTCAGTCAACAGGCAACTGATTTCATGAGGCTTCGTCAGAAATTCCAGTACTTCTTCATCCTCGCTCATGGTCGAACACACCGATGGCATTGAAGCTGCGTTTGCCGCATTGTTTGGGCTCAAGTGCAACACGAGGAGTGCACACTTTGACTTCCGGCTTGTCTGAGATAAGTTTTAAGCGATGTATCGTTCTGGGAACGGTCGCTTCGCGGAAATATGTGGGCTTTCGTCGAAAACATTGTTTTATTTATATTAGAGCTTTTTTCAAAAATGCACTGTATTTATGAAGTACCAATGCAGTAAAAGTAATTAATGATTTGGAGTCTGTATCCGTTGGAGACTTTTAAAACATCTAAATCTAACATTTACTCAATGGTGAGCGTAATAGCTACGAACTCACTCACACACACTCACACACACACACACACACACACACACACACACATATATATATATATATATATATATATATATATATATATATATATATATGGTGTGTGTGTGTGTGTGTTGTGTGTGTATAGATATAAATATGTGTGTGTATACCTCTGAGTAAACTTTATTCAGGTATTTAGACTTATATCGAAATATCTAGTCATAATTAATCATGAACATTGATGAGGATAACTTTCAAAAGTGGCACGTCGAATAATTTGAACTTTTAAAACAAGGAGACAAACGAATAAGCCTGATAAACCAGTCGACACTTGCAATTTTTCTCCCTGCAGGTGCTTGCTCTGATGGAATTTTCCTTTTTCCAGCAGTTTTTTTTTTCGAGTAAGGAAATAAGAAGTGAGGCTTACGGTCATTATTAAATTGTCTAATCACTAACATTGGTGATTTTAGTGCACCCATATTGGCATTATTATGCCAAGCACTGGGGCAACTAAGGCCATGAAATTGACAGTAAAAGGTTTGAAAGATGTTCCAAGAGGAAAACCTCAAAGCAGTTGCACTATGAAACAATTGATACGAGATGGTGGACAGTAGGATGTAAGAAAGAGAATATGAACGGAGGAACAGTAAAAGGAATGAAAGTAGTTGCAGCTAGGGGTCGAAGGAACGCTGCAAAGAACCTTAAGTAATGCCTACATTGTACCGAACGTTTCATCTGTCAACTCCATACAACTTGCAGGTTTTGAACAACAGACTAGTGTTGTTCCTAGAAGGTAATCAGCTACACAATAAAAGTCAATATGGATTTAGAAAAGGAAGAGGAACCCAGATTGCAATAGCAACTATATATGAGAGCATTGCACTGTCACAAAGAAGATACCTATGCAACCTTGTATGTAGAGATATAACCAAGGCATTTGACAAAGTATGGATACAAGGACTTCAATACAAAATATTACATCTCAACCTTCCAGGCATTTTTGAGAAAATACTATGCAACTTCATCAAAGATCGAACAGCAGCAGTCAAGTCACAAAACTACATAGGGAATCCATTCCCTTTACTAAGTGGAGTCCTACAATGATCTGTACTCAGTCCAACATTATTCATATTATATACATCAGATGTGACTCCACCACCAGAGTACTGTACTGATGTCTGCTTTGCAGATGATATAACTCAAATAGTCATACACCCAGAAAAACGTACAAGGAGAAGGGACCCAAATTTGAAAAGACAAGTAGCACAAAAACCAATGAGCCAAATCAATTTTAAAAGAAGTGGAAGATAAAGACAAATAAATCTAAATCTAAATTCCAACTAGTATCGGTATCTGCATACAAACCTGCACAAATATTGTTAGACCAACAACCAAAGAATTTTACTAAAAGTACAAGAATACTAGGAATGCAATTCGGAATATCAAGACATGTGAGAGAAAGGCTAAGGATAGCAAGAACACAAAATACAAAGCTGAAAAGGTTTAGGAATATGAACACATCTATCAAAATCCATTTCTACAAAAGTCTAATCAGACCAATAATGGAATATCCACCAATACCCACGTGCTTTGCATTGACTTCCAATATAAGTGCATTACAAAAATTCCAAAATAAGATTTTTTTAAGGTCTGCAGTGAGAAACATCAAGAAGATGACGATCTGAATATAGAAAAAATACATAAAAAATACAAAGTAGAACCAATTAATCAGAGATTATACAGACTGGCAACCAATATATATATATATATATATATATATATATATATATTTATATATATATATATATATATATATATATATATATATATATATATATATATATATATGGATATATATATATATATATGGAGTAAACTAGTTCAATACAATAGTGAATTAGTAGAAGAATCAGAAGCAGAAGAGAGAAACCTTGGCCCAAACAACACAGACCACAGATGGTGGAGAAGAGTATCTTCATATATTCATCGCGATGAACCTCGACCATTATACTATTAAGAAATGTCTTGTGAAAAAGTAATTTGTAGAATTTAATATGTAGATATAATGCAAAATCATTATGATAATTAAAATTAAGTTTAGAGTTAGAAAATTCGAACTTTATTAAATATGATTATATTATGTAATAAAATTCAAAATATGTAATCTGTACAATGCACCATGTCAATATAATGTATAATCATTATTGTATTATGTTAATATTAGCTAGAAAATTGTACCCTTACCCAAATATAATTGTGGATAAACCACACTTTACCTTACTCTTACTAATACTCAACTTTCCAAACTATTCCCTACCAAGGTTAGCTAGCTAACTACCCTCACTCTTCTTTCACCCATCTTACCTATCAGCTAAAAAAAAAAAATTGGTCGCATTTATCTCTCTCGCCAAATCTCACCAGCTCCCTCCCAGGCATGACGCCATTCATGCCAGTTTGAAAAGCCAGACCGTTAAAACATTCTTTTGGACTCATGATTTCAACATCAGGCATTAAACTTGATCTACCATGATCTAATCAATAGCACTCACACACACACACAGACGGTAGCCTTGTCTGCTCCCCCCCGTTATACATCAAGCAGACGTCTCCGTCCATTATTTTTTGTTTTACCTAGATTTCCAAAAAGGAATGTCGGAGGTATGCAGGATGGAAGTGAAGGTATGCTGTTGCGCAGACGCGCTTGTGATGGGAGAGTTTGTAGTACCAGATGGATCGTGGAGAGTCCATTTAGGTGTGGACATGAAATCTGAAACTTTTTTTAGGCGAGAGAGGGACGGAACTCTAGTCCTGTATACATGAAACGCTGTTCAGAGAACTCATTGAACCATGGTCGGCAATTGCCCGAGCCAAAAGCGCGCGGTTACTACTGGTGTCCGGGCACTGAGTGAGGAAGTCCCTTGCCGGTGATGATTATAGGACTCGACACGACCCGAGCCTGATCAACGTCTGCAACGCAATGCATGATCCTGATTGGCGAAGACAGATGAATCGACCAATAAGGGTGCATCATGACTTTAGGCGGGAAGACGAGGCAAACCTTCACGTAACATGAGTCTAGACGGCTGTGATAGCGGTGACTTTTGGCGGATGATTCATTCAGGGAAGAAGGAATTCAAAGTGAAAGGTACCTAGCCAGACCTAAGGTTATTAATAGATTGTCACTTCAATACCATTGGTGCTCTTAGTGAGAGGGGTGATTTATTTATTTAAAGAAAGATTATAATCAATTTATGTAATAGAAAATGTAAATTCTCACAGAGCAAGTGAAGAATATACTTCCAAAATTGTAATTTTCCATTTTCTGTCTCGTGCTTGATATGATGCAACATTGACAAGTTGTGAGTCGCTGATATTTTATCACTTCTGAGTAACATAAAACAAAAGACAAATCAGGTCTATTGAAGCAGACGGCAATATTTTTTAAGACGAGACATTCAAGTAATCCCATGACAGGGAGAAAACAGAAGAGTTTCACGTATTAAGAAAGCCTATGCATGACTGATTGCATTATGTGAGGATCGGATACGTAAGATTTAGGCCAAAGACCAAGCGCTGAAGCCTATGAGGTCATTCAGCGCTGGAATGAAAACTGGCAGCAAAAAGGGTTGAAAACCTCAAAGCAGCAGAGCCTATAACCCAGTTTCCCGAATTTAGTATAATTTTATACTTTTAGCATAATGCTGCCTCAGATTAAGTGTTTAAGTTTTTATAGCATTATTTATTTTCTAAGGATAATTCTAGCATAAGCTGACTCGCAAACTCAGTTGTCATAATTTCAAACTTTGTTGCTCAATCAACATGAAAAAAGGGTTGTTTAAATGCTAAAGCATTATTAACCATGCCACTATCTAATGCAGACTGTGAGAGTATATCTTAGATGGTTAACTTAAAATAAATGAATAAATACAATAAAAAAACACTGAGAAAAGAAATAGGCTCAATGAAATAGTACAGTGGCATCAATAAATAGCCACTTAACAATTTGAAAATATTTCTTTTGTAGTCTGCGAAAAGTTGATAGCTGAAACCAGAATTTAATGGGTAATATTGTTTATCATAAATTATGTTTCAAGTTCCTTAACAGAGAAATGGGTTGCAAAATAGTCAATAACTTTTTCAATACATTAAAATATGAGTTTTCTTTTAAAGTGTTTAAAAAGCATATATATTGTTGTTAAAACTATCACTCTGTTTAGTAGGTTCAGCTAATAATGAGTTGACAAGTTGGAGTAATGTTAGCATAATTTGACATTACATTTAGCATTTTTCGAATAGATTTAGCACTGTTTCGTCATGATGATATGGGAACACTGTGACTGCCGTAAAAACCAGATTCCAATCATTTGTTAAATAACATATATTGTCGTTTTATTATTAACTTCGCTTATTACGTTTAGGCAATAATGAAATGGCAACTTGGTTTGATGCTATTTACCATAATTTGATATTTATTTAGTTAGCGCATTTCGGGGAGATGATTTGGTAACACTGCGGCGACCTTGTCGTCTGGTGTGACAGTTTCATCTTACGTATTGTGTTCCGCGCGCGCCAACTGCCAGATGAATTACCCCAGAAGCAATGAAAACCAGCGCCCTTCCTCTCAGAGACCAGTTATATTCATATTTAATATATTCCAAGTAAGTTGGTACACATTTATTCCGAATTCATACTTGTAGACGCATGTATTAAGTAGCCTCTTTTCCTGTGGTTTGAAGGTGGCCTAAGCGGATGGTGTTCGCTTCCGGTCCGAATGTCAATTCCACTTGATAGATTCGACAAAAGCGCGCGAAAATATGACAGATAAACCGCATTCGCATTTGATTTCTCCCCGGGGCAGTATTAAACACGGTGAAATACAGTTAAAACCCCCCAGGGGCCATGTTGCCCCTTACACATAGGTAGTACCTTGTAGGTAGGCCTATTGCCATGGACAATTTCTTCACGGATTTACACTTAACGAAATGTAAACGCTCTGATAGTTTGTCTTCTGTGTTTCCACTTATGCATTCTTAAATATTTTATGTACTATTTCCCGCGTAAATTCTACGTAGCCTATTATGGTATTGTGGCTGAGGGACGAGGGTTGGAGTGGCCTCCCCATTTTGTCACCTTTCAGCCGCAATTTTTAGACCTAGGTAGTCTGCGGCTACAAACGACGAAATTCCGGCTAGGGGGGTGCGGGAGGATGTTTGTCGTGGAACTGGAGTAGCGAAGGATTTGCCTAAACAATCTCGTCTCACGCCCTCCCCTGCCTAAGGCTAACCCAATGCAAGATAGCTAAACATACCCTCACGAAAGTGGTTCCCGTAGGGGGATACCTGGTGCCGTCAGTGTACCTCACTTCGGCCCTTAGCAGCAACATAGGCCTACCAACCACCTGATCTAGAATTCCGGGAGGTCACACACACACATCTACTGCTCTGAATACTTGATTTCACTAAACCTGTAATTCATCAGAAAATCAGGTGCCGAGTTTTTCATCATTCAATAAAATTGTTTTAACTTATAAACAAAGCAGTGAGAAGACTGAAACTTGAGTACATTAGCTACACACACACACACACACACATATATATATATATATATATATATATATATAATTTATATATTATACATATATAATTATATATTATTTTATCTTATATATATAATATATATAAAATATAATATATATATTATAATATTTATATTATATATATAAAATATATTATGTTATACATACTATATATCTATATGTATATAGTATATACATAGGTATATATATATATATATATATACTATATATATATATATATTATGTATATATATATATATCTATATATATATATATGTGTGTGTGTGTGTATACGTGTAAATATATATATATAAGAAATAATATATATACATATTATATATATATAATAATATATATATATCTATATATATATATATATATATGTGTGTGTGTGTGTGTGTATATATATGTATATATATGTGTATGTGTATATATTTATATATATATATATATATATATATATATATATATATATATATATATTACATTTTTCTTTGGCCCACTGATAACAATTTCTTTAAGAATTGAAATTCATTTTTACTTAAAACATAATATTTTTCTAAAGTTCAGGGAGGTTTTGAAGCCTATTTGGGAGACGAGAATATATAGGAATACGGGAGAATCCCGGCAAATCCAGGAGGGTTGGCATGCCTACTGCAACCACTTTCATTCCTTTTACTCTACTTCCATTGATATTATCTTTCTTCCATATTATTTTACACCCTCTTATAACATTCACAGTGCAACTACTTAGAGGTTTTCCTCCTGTTACACCTTTCAGGCCTACCTACTCTCAATTAACTTTCCAGTGCTGAATGACCACTTAGGCCCCAGTGCTTGGCCTTTGGTAAATATTTATAACTGTGATTAGGTCAAGACTTGGGCATATTTGTTTGCTCAAGTGTAGCGTAGGCCAAATCCACTGTGCCTAGACAAACCTTAGGCTAACTCTTGCAGAGCAGGTTTGGGTGATCTGCATGCCCTCTTAGGGCATTGTTTACTTACTGGTAGTTATGAAGGCCTGTGGCTTAAATTGTTAAGTTTAAATAATGTTTAGGCATATGCTATGGAGTATTTTATGTTCAGGATATGTAGGCTATGGCTATGCTGTGTATATAGCCTAGGTGTAGCTGATGCGTCTGAGAGCTAAATTTTAGGTTAGGTGTTTTCTGAATAATGGAAACTTAGTCCTATTTCTTAATATATGGTGTGAAGGGTAAGTTACCAGTTTTGCTTGTTACAGAATAACTCCGGCGTCAATAACCTCGTCGTTGCGACGCCAGTAAGAATTAATAAATCAATCAGTCAATACAGAATAACTCATGAAGGCTTCAGTTTTTTTTGGATAAATTTATGAGTTACACCAGAAAGAAATAGGCCTTTGGCCTTTTTTTTTTGTTTTAGTGTGTTGTGTGTGTGGGCGGGGGGGGGGGGGGGGGGTTACAAACCATAATTTTTTTATATGGAATACCCTTGGCAGAGATTGGTTCAGTTGCTGAAGATTGGTGATCGGTGCCAGGTGAAATGAGCCATTGGTGTTGGGGAACAACACATTCACTAAGTTTTAAGGGAAATTTTGAATCCACATGTTTACCTACTTCCTCACACAGTCATAAAAAATTAGACTATATAATAGTATATATCTTTTTTCAGATTCCATGTGAGGAGCCTTGTGTGGAGCCGAGTCACATAAGAGCCTCGTGGAGCCGAGTTACAGAGATGTGAGTGTTTTGGGATGACTATTGACTAAGTGTTTTTCAGGTTTCTAGGAGGTATTTATCATGCTCTTTCAGTTGCCAGATCACTTTCTGGTTCCCTTTGATTTGTTCATCCAAGTCCTGAAGCAGAACCCTTCTTAATAACTTATTTTTAAAATTTTTCTTAAGCATCTCTTTCCTAACATATCCTTAATAATTTAAGAGAACATTTCTTAACTTATTTTTTCTTAAGCATCTCTCTCATAATATATATCCTCAATAATTTAAGGAGACAAGACTTTCCAGTGTGTTTTTTGTATTTTGTATAAGAGATGAATTTATGTCTTATTTATCAGTTTGTAGGGTTTTTTGCTTTATTTTTTTTGTCAAATTTTCACTGTTTAATTGTATAAGCCATCCTGTTTTATGTAAGCTTGCTTTGTCAGTTAATACAGTATAGTCATTTTGGCATGTTCCTTATGAGTCTGCACATTTTAAAATATAATGAACATGATTATTGTGGTAATTATGGAAATATTCACTTGTGCTAGGGTGGTTTTGCTTTTATATAATTTGTTCGTTAGCAAGATTTTGCCATTGTTGACTATAAGTTCATCATGTGGAGGGTGTTTATGCACAAATATTTTTACCACATATGCCCCAATTTACACATATCCATGCTGCATATAATCTGTTAAAGACAGTTTTTTTACTAATTGACACTGGTGAAAGCACATGTGTTCATGGTGGTATTATTATTATTATTTTTTTATTTATTTATTTTTTTGCTCTGTCACAATCCTCCAATTCGACTGGGTGGTATTTAAAGTGTGGCGTTCCGGGTTGCATCCTGCCTCCTTAGGAGTCCATCACTTTTCTTACTATGTGCGCCGTTTCTAGGATCACACTCCTCTGCATGAGTCCTGGAGCTACTTCAGCCTCTTTTTTTCTAGATTCCTTTTCAGGGATCTTGGGATTGTGCCTAGTGCTCCTATGATTATGGGTATAATTTCCACTGGCATATCCCATATCCTTCTTATTTCTATTTTCAGATCTTTATACTTATCCATTTTTTCCCTCTTTTTCTCTTCAACTCTGGTGTCCCATGGTATTGCGACATCAATGAGTGATACTATCTTCTTGACTTTGTCAATCAACGTCACGTTTGGTCTATTTGCACGTATCACCCTATCTGTTCTGATACCTTAGTTCCAGAGGATCTTTGCCTGATCGTTTTCTATCACTCCCTCAGGTTGGTGCTCGTACCACTTATTACTGCAAGGTAGCTGATGTTTCTTGCACAGGCTCCAGTGGAGGGCTCTTGCCACTGAATCATGCCTCTTTTTGTACTGGTTCTGTGCAAGTGCCGGGCATTCGCTTGCTATGTGGTTTATGGTTTCATTTTTCGTATTGCACTTCCTACATGTGGGAGAGATGTTATTTCCGTCTATCGTTCTTTGAACATATCTTGTTCTTAGGGCCTGATCTTGTGCCGCTGTTATCATTCATTCAGTTTCCTTCTTGAGCTCTCCCCTCTATAGCCATTACCATGTGTCATCGCTGGCTAGTTCTTTAGTCTGTCTCATGTATTGTCAGTGCATTGGTTTGTTGTGCCAGTCCTCTGTTCTGTATGTTATTCTCCTGTCTCTGTATATTTCTGGGTCTTCGTCTACTTTTATTAGTCCTTCTTCCCATGCACTCTTTAGCCACTCGTCTTCACTGATTTTCACATATTGCCCCAGTGCTCTGTTCTCGATGTTGACGCAGTCCTGTATACTTAGTAGTCCTCTCCCTCCTTCCTTTCGTGTTATGTATAGTCTGTCCGTATTTGCTCTTGGGTGTAGGGCTTTGTGTATTGTCATATGTTTCCTGTTTTCTGATCTATGCTGCGGAGTTCTGCCTTCGTCCACTCCACTATTCCTGCGCTGTATCTGATTACTGGCACTGCCCATGTGTTTATGGCTTTTATCAATATTTCCGGCATTGAGTTTTGACTTGAGTATCGCCTTGAGTCTTTGCATATATTCTTTTATTATTATATTTATTATTATTATTATTATTATTATTATTATTATTATTATTATTATTATATTTCCTCCCATAGAGAAGTTATTATTCATGATGATCACCTGTCATTATTGCAAGTCGTTCATAATCCCCATTATTGAAGTTCTGGGATATTGCATAATCATTGTCATTATGATGATAATAGTAGTCATTGTTGTTATATTCACCTCAGTCATGAGAATCAGTCCCAGAGGAATAATTCCTAGCTGAAGCTCCCAGAGGAATAATTCCTAGCTGAAGCTAGGCCATGGCAGCTACAGAAGCATTACTAGATTTAGTGACGTGACTTTTCCTAAGTAGGTCTAAGGGCCAGCAATAAATATATTACTGTTGTTAGTTACTGTCCATCACTTGCCCTTTCATATTAACTAAACAGAGGATTACACACAACTTGTAGGTTATGGAACCTATTTATCATATATTTACTGGTAAATAGCTGCCTAATTTACAATATATAAAGATATTCCATTGCTGTATCTCAGATGATCCTTACGTACAGTGTGATGCACCCAGCACTTATCATCACTCAACAGTACTGTCTCTATTGGCCCCAAAGGATTGCAGATTTAGGCCTTTCAGTAAATACTTCTCTGCATGGAGTTGTCTCTGCTTGACATTTCAATGTACGTAATTGTTCTATGTATATACTCAAGCCCCCTTCCAATACACAACAGGTCTTATTGGCTCCTGACATCCTGAGTCTTTTACATAATCCTATCATCATGATTTTACTCAATAGTCCTCTCCGTTGACAGTAATAACCTATATGGTGATTTTTGTGTGCAAATTCTTTTGCTTTGGACTTTGTGCACGTTGTATTGAACTTTTGTACTTACCTGTGGTGAAAATTATCCAGTTTCCAGGATTCTTGTAAGTAGTAACATGAACACCAGTGATGACTCCCTCTGATTCCACATAACTAGTTATGTTTGCAAAGCCCTTCTGTAGCTATTGTATGCTGCTCTTTTTGAGTATTGCATCCTGCTCCTCCTGCTTTCTGCTTCAGTAGGTCTTAATTTTATTGTGATGCCTATTCATTCACTGTTGTACTACATTGATGTCTTTTCTTGTGAGCATCTGCAGGAGAATGTGATGCAGCATTACGCTGTTTATGTAAGTTCCCTATTCACCTGATGATTTCCAGAGACAAGCTGTTGATGTTATGGGGTCTGTAATGCTTGTTTTAGGCACTAGTACCATTCATGGATACATAGTCACTTCTTCCAGTCAGCTTCTTGAGGCTCTAGATTTCTAGATACCATTTGTTCTCTTTGGGAATAAGCACTCTTGTATGCGTACTTCTGTTTACTTATGTTTTCTGATACTTTTTTTTATTTTTCCAGGATACAGGCATTTAAGCCTCATGTGTTGTAGGTACTAAATGGAGAATTTTGGTATAATTTGCAAAGTGTTCTAAGTAATAATTGAGATTTCTGGCCATTTATAGTTGGTGGTAAAGATGTGAGGGGTACATTGTATCACAGAAATCTTGTTCTTGCTTTTTATCTTCAGTGACTGGGTGGGTTTCTTTTTGCCAACGGAAATGATTTATTATACGTATATTGAGTTGTTATTTTCCACTGTCTTTGGTACTGTTAATTTTCTGGGTTACTTGGCTGTGTTGAGGACGTGCATACACATTGATTTCCCTTCATATTGCCTGATTTGAGTCATGTTATCTGCAAAGATGACATAGTACTGTCTTCTTGGACCCAGGTGCATGTCGGCCCAGTAGAGTTGAAAGAAGTTTGGTGTTAAAATCCCGCCCTGTGGTACGTGGCATTCGGTTACAATGGCTATACTCAATACGTGTCATCCTCTCTTTGGAATTACCCATAGATGCTTCCATCAGTGATGTAATTGCAGAAAACTATTCCATAATAGTCTAGCAGCCAGACTATTATTTCAGAAAATGGACTAGGTTTCATAGAACTTAGTATTCTTCTTGCCATATCTTATTACCCTTTCACTGATTATGCCCACCCTTTCCAGGGACTTCAGCTTTATATATAAATGGATGTATGTATGTATGTGTGTATGTGCCACACACTTTGACACACATTGAGCAATTTCAACCAAACTTGTTAGACATATAGCTTAGCATCTGGGAAAGAATATTGTGTGAGTAAGGCATCACTGGCACCAAATGGGGTGTGTGGGTAGTGGGGTGGGAAAGGGGGGAAAAGTAAAAATAACAAAACAATGCACATTAGTGATGGGGAGGGGGGTGACAAGGGGTGGGAAGGGGCTAACGTAAAGATAACCAAAAACAACGGATAATAGTGTCTAACCTATAGTTTTCGAGGTTGCTGTGGTGAATAGTGACACTCCCAATGTCCTTTAGTCCAAGTTCAACCCCATAGGGAGGGGGATGAAGAGGGGTGGGAAGGGGGTTACAAAAATAAACAAAAATGACAGATATTATAGTCCGACAGATCTAAACTGATAGATTGTTTACTTCCTTGAGAAGAGCCCTGTTGCCAGTTCTCTCTTAACCTTTAAATCGTCCCCTTCTTAAGTCCTCAGCCATCTTCCAACGAGGCAATATTTGGGACAGTACCTAATGAAACTGACCGTATAAATCCTAATCCGTAAACTCGATCCCTATTCTATTTGGTTATTACTTTTGAGACTATTTATTTTTATATTTGTTATGACTTATACCCTTATATTTTGCTTATTATATTACATATTTTATATGATGATGTTTTCATTAAAAGTAATAAAAATCGGCAATTGCCATTCAGTATGTATGTCTTATGACATTTTCTTATGATCTTGCCAGTAGATTACTTCTATTTTTTCTTTTTTATTATTTGAATTTTCCGTCTGCCATACGATCCATTTCCTTAACAAGCTTGTAATAATTTGAATTTCATTGCTCTTCATTTTAGGTTTCCCCCTCATTTTAATTCATCAAGTTATGATTTACTTGAATTTCATTTCCTTTTTCACTCACGGTCTAATGCGTGTAACAATTTTTACTTTTTATAAGGTTGTTGCACATAAACTCATCATTGGGAGAAAAAAATTATTTACAATAATTATCGCAAGAATTGTAATAACATGGTTCTATACAAAATGTACATTACGAAGAATCTTCGTCGTCAGATGATCTTACTTTAATAACAGCTATCCTTTGCAGCATCGCCTGTTTGCAAGTTTTCGGAATGCTTAACTGCATTTGCCCGTTTCACAGCGTGCTTTCTGTAGGAATAAATTAATTTTTATACTGACTATTGTTAAAGGAAGTTATTCTTTTTGGCGCTAGAGTTCTCAGCTAGACCGGGCAGTGGGGCTTATACAAAGGGTAGCTTAAGAGATAATTCCTTTAAACTTCATGGTTTAATAGGCTTGGCCCACCTGCATATCGCCTGTCAAAGGTAACAGGAAAAGTGGCAGCGTTTTTTTAAACATCTGTCACGTTTATAAACTCGACTTCTCATTTTATATACAAACAAAATTATAATCACAATATGTGAACGCTCAAGTCCAGCAAAACATACTAAAAACTTTAAACTACCGATTTACTGATTCATGTGTTATAAAGTAAGGTATTTAAAACTGGATACTGGTAAATGTGGCAACAGGGTTTTTCCCCAAAGATGAAAACAATCTATCAGTTTAGATCTGTCGAACTATAGTGTCTAATCCATAGTTTTTGAGGTCACTGAGAGGAATAATGACACTTTTGAGGCCCTCTAAGTTCACATTCAGCCCCAATAGGGAGGGGGTGAAAAGGATGTGAAGGGAGTGACATAAAAATAACCGAAAATGACAGATATTAGTGTCTAACCCATAGTTTTGGAGGTCGCTGAGATGAATAGTGACACTCCTGATGCACTTCAAGTCCAAGTTCAGCCTTGATGGGGGGGAGGTATTGAAAAGGGGTGGGAGGTGGGTGGCATGTAAAAGTAACCATAAACAACAGATATTGTCTAATCTAATCCATAGTTTTCGAGGTCGCTGAGATGAACAGACATTCCGACGCCCTTCAAGTCCAAGTTTAGTTATTATATTATTTATTGAGTTCATAAATTCACTGCCATACATCTCAAACCAAATTCATTATTGTGCTTAATAATCCTGTAGATTCTAGCGCTTGGCTTGAAGCCTAAATTCCAAATTCCATTCTATTCCCGGTAGGAATGGGGGTGAGAAGTGGTGAAATATAGAATGTCATAAATGTTGGACAATGTAACTGTAGCAACTATCTTAACATGAAAGAGAGAGAGAGAGATTTTCCCAGGCAGCGATAAGTTGGTCAGCTAGCACTGAATATAATATATAATCTTTATTATTATTTTATTTATTTTATTATTGATTATTATATTATTATTATTTATTTATTATTATTATATATGTTTATATTATATATAATTTATATTAATATATATATATATATATATATATATATATATATATATATCTATACTATATATATATATATATTTGAATTCAAATATTTTTACAACAATTACATTTAAACCATCAGTATTAATAGCAAGTATTACAACTGCAGAGAAATTCAACAAGCAACTAGCCAGGTCATTATAAAATAAAATGTGCATGGATGCTACAACACTTCAGCTGCAACAACACTGACATGTTTTGAGATCCACAATATAAGCAGCTGCATTTGAATCTCCGGAGAACAAAAGTGTTATGAGATTTGGTAACGCAAACAATTGAAGGCACTCTCGGCAAACTAGCCACAACTGCGACAGTGGTCATAACATTTACAAGGTCGTTAACGGGTCTGTAACTGAGTCATGTATTCGTTGCAAATGACGCGAATAAATGAGAATGAAGCATAAGTTATGGAAGCAACAGTTTATACCTTAACTGTAGCAATGTTATTATCTACCGTTAATTAACAGTGACAGACACCCTACACTCCTTCCCCCCTTATTAATAACCCCGCCCACAAAAAAAAAAAAAATATATCGGTACCATATGCTATAAAATATTCTGCAATCTCAATTCATTATCATTCACCAATAACTGCAAAGGAAATTTTGGCATTATCGCCAACAAAAGAAATGCCACCAACAGGAGTTGCAACAGCAGCAATAGAATAGGAGATGTCATCAATAATGACGTTAAACCGGCCCTCAAAAAACGGCCTCAGGGAAAAATGTCAACAACAGTATGAAATGCACCTTCCCGTAGGGAGGTATAGTGCCGTCAGTGCCCCTCATGCGGTGCACTGTAGGCATTACTCAAGGTTCTTTGCAGCTGTAACCCTTTTCGTTCCTTTTACTGTACTTCCTTTTACATTCTCTTCCTCCATCTGACTTTCCTCGACCCTCTTCTAACTGAGAGGTTTTCCTCCTGTTACACCTTTCAAACTTTTGTATTACTCTCAATTTCCGTTTCGGCGCTGAATGACCTCATAGGTCTCAGTGCATGGCTTTTGGCCTGAATTCTAATTTCAGGTCGAGTCTACATTCAATATAAAATGCAGGCTTCAATAGGAAAACAACCCTGTGCTTGAAATTAAAATACCAAAACTGGATCCCAGAATACCACAAAACAACAACAAAGGCGACAAGAGCACCTCCTTGGAGCACGCCAGACCACACAGATCACGGAGCTAATGAGAGCCCCAGAAGAACCTCGGAAACATAAACAAAGCCGATGTCTCGGAAAGTCGAATCCCAAGATCTGTGCAAGAAGTGACCTTGAAATGCAAGCAGCAGGAAGCAGAGACACAAAGAAAAGATCTAGGTCACCATGGAAATTACACGTACCCATCCTTCCCCTCCCGTGTGAAATTACAGCCTGCCCCCCACCCCACCCCCTTAGCTCCCATTCCCTCCCATCTCACACGATCGAAGGGGTAATCCCCACCTCACCTGCGAGGAAAGATTGTTACCTGGTTGGAAATCTCGTTTACGTCATCCAGGTGTTTCCGACGATGATGGTTTTGCCCGCGGCGCCTTCCTTACCTGTTTATGACGCATTTCGGTCTGCGTATTGCTCTTCTCATTCTATTTTTATGAGGTTGTGATGTGCCTCTCAGCTGCACGTTTTTGGCCTCGGGAGTATTGTGTTCATGGCACGCTTCGAAGAAAGTTTTCATTTTTTTTTTCAATTTAACTCCTCTTTTTCCTTATTCATTCATTCAACCCCTCACTTTCCTCATTCATTTTAACCTCTTTTTTTTTTTTTTTTTTTTTTTTTTTCTCCTTATTCATTTATTTCAATCCCTCTCTTTATTTATTCATTCACACTCTCTCTGGGCTTAGTCATTTATTTCAATCCCTCTCTTTCCTTATTCATTTATTTCAACCCGACTTTCCTTATTCATTCATTTCAACCCCCTCTCTTTCCTTGCTCGTCTGTATCCGCTATCTGTAGCTACATTTTGATCAATATTTTAATCTAAAAATTTTCCGTAAATTTATTTCTGATTTTTATATTGATTAACAATGGAAAGTGCTCATATTATTCCGTTTTCAAACGTGCCAATTTTTCTCTATTGGTATTCATCTGGGTTCTTGACGCATTCGTGACCAACAGCGTAAACAACATGTTTTTTTCTTATGCCGCAAATGACTGAGTATGAAAACATCACCTTTTTGCAACGCAGCTGCAGTTCACATCGTTATTCACAAGAGGTCTTTGTTATTCACACCAGGTCATTGTTATTCACTTCACATTGTTATTCACACCAGTTCTTTGTCACAGCTTGACACGCGACTGGTGACAAAATCGTAACGCTTGTGTCAGCAGCAAAAGCATGGAAACGTGTTCCGTGGAACATTTTTGCGTTTTTTGCAACGCTTTGTTTATAGAGCACGTGCTTCTCTTGCACATTGCTGTGACAAGCATTTTAAGGTCTTGTTATTTGGTGATTATTCCATATATGGGGTATTTAGGTTTGTCACGCAACTACTTCTCACGCTATTATATGTGGATGTCTTTTTACTGTAATACAACAGTATATATATATATATATATATATATATATATATATATATATATATATATATATATATATGAATGTCTTTTTACCGTAATACAAACAGTATAATATAAAGATAAAAGGGCTTTTATCTTCATAAAGTCTTCCCGTTTCATTGTATGGATATATATATATATATTATATATATATATATATATATATATATATATATATATATTATATATAATATTATATCTATATATATATATATATATAATATAGGGTATCGGGTTTATCCATCATGCCATGCTGCATTTATTCTCCCGAAGATTTTGGTCGTCAAGAAAATTGTGCAATTTCTCTCTCTCTCTCTCTCTCTCTCTCTCTCTCTCTCTCTCTCTCTCTCTCTCTCTCTCTCTCTCTCTCTGACAGGCAGTCCTCTTTTGTAAAACGTCTTTTTTGTCTCGCTTAGCTGAAAATGCTCAACACAGGGATAGGTTAAAGTTTTGAAAGTAAATCAACCGCTCACGCATAGGTACCCAATGCGCACACAGTTGCTGTGCAACCCTAGTTGTCTAATCACCGAAGTTAAACAGCGTTGGGTCTTGTCAGTACTTGGATGGGTGATGACCAGTGGGGCAGAGCAATGAGGAGTTTTATCCGCATCCCAGTAATTCATGTTAAAACGAGGAAGTGAAGGAAATTCTGGAGTCTTTGTTTGCCCAAGAGAAATTGAGACTGGGAGCTTTGTAGATTTCTTTTCAACAGAGGGAATTTGTAATATAATCTAAAAGTAAATGTGAACGAAATTGAGACTTGGAGCTTGTAGATTCTTTTGAACAGAGGGAATATGTAATGTAATCTAAATTAACAGAGGGAATTTGTAATGTAATCTCAAAGCAAATTTGAGACATTGAGACTGGGAGCTTTGCAGATTTTTTTTCACAGAGGGAACTTGTAATGTAATCTAAATTAACAGGGAATTTGTAATGTAATCTCAAAGCAAATTTGAGACATTGAGACTGGGAGCTTTGTAGATTTTTTTTTTCACAGAGGGAACTTGTAATGTAATCTAAATCAACAGAGGGAATTTGTAATGTAATCTCAAAGCAAATTTGAGACATTGAGACTGGGAGCTTTGTAGATTTCTTTTCACAGACAGAACTTGTAATGTAAGCTAAATTAACAGTGGGAATTTGTAATGTAACTAAAATTAAATTTGAAAGAAATTGAAACTGGGAGCTTTGTAGATTCCTTTTCACAGAGGGAACTTGTAATGTAAGCTAAAAGCAAATTTGAAAGAAATTGAAACTGGGAGCTTTGTAAAATCCTTTTAACAGAGGTAATTTGTAATGTAATCTAAAAGTAAATTTGAAGGAAATTGAGACTGGGAGCTTTGTAGATTCCTTTAAACAGAAGTAAATTTGAAGGAAATTGAGACTGGGAGCTTTGTAGATTCCTTTAAACAGAGGTAATTTGTAATGTAATCTAAAAGTAAAATTGAAATAAATTGAGACTGGGAGCTTTTTTGATTCCTTTTCACAGAGGAAATTTGTATATAATCTAAAATTAAATTTGAAAGCCAGACAGTACCACATGAGGATTGACAATTATGATAGCATTAATAGGCATGAAGTCTTGTGTGTTTCGGATTCATGATGGGATGACGAGATGCTGTTGCAACGAGGCTTGTGAAGGTGTATTGACTTGCTCGAGTGTTGATTTGGGGTACAAACAAGACATTGATAAGGACTGATTAGCATGACAATGATAGTGTCGGATTAAGGTCATATTCATGTAGACAGACACCCGCGCACACATACACATTATGTACATATATATATAGATATATATATATATATATATATATATATATATATAGTACTGGTAATCTTCTTGACACGATATTAATTCAATTGTAGTTCACTTCTTAGAAAATGCCCAACAGTTTCGTCCTCCAGTAGACCTCATCTTGGACTACAATTGAATTGAATATTATATATATATATATATATATATATATATATATATATATATATATATATATATATATATATATATATATATATATATATATATATATAAAATACTTTACTTTTATGTTCATAGTCCGTACGCACATACATATACAGGGTATCAATCGAAATACCCTGCAAATATTTATAAGCGGTACGATAGCACACATACTCCTATGGACAAATTATCCCATACGTAAAATTGCCAAAAGCCTTCGTGATTGGAATTGGCACAACCTTTGTCATTTTATTGGGCTGCTCAGTGTTACAGAGCTTTCATGATATTTCAACTGAATGTGCGCAGCAATTGGTATTTCTCTCTCTTAACTAAATATCTCGATCCCGAACAGCGGTAGTTTTGAGAAATCTGATTTTGCGGAAGGCAGAGAGAAGTAAGTTTTTTCACCTCGACACACCTATTAGCGTTTAGTACACAGTGAAGGGTTTTGGAAACAAACGCGTTGAAACTACTGGCTCAGGGATGCATTTTGTTAGGGCATAACTTTTCTGCCAGATGACCTTGGAGTGGCTGGTTTTGGAAGTGAGAATGCATAGTATATATAATATGGGATCCTTGGTAATTGTTGTGGGTCTGGGGCACTTTGTCGAGGTGTGTGAAATGTGTATTTCTGGTGACAGAAGTTCACTCTCGACGTGGTTCGGAAGTCACGTAAAGCCGTTGGTCAAGTTGGCTGAATAACCACTGGTTCCACGCAACGTAAAAACGCCATACAAACAAACAAAAACAATCAAAACACTGTTCAAGCATTTGTCCTTTGTCATCAGAATTCTTGACTATTTCCCTTTTTGTTCTTTTACTTATTCCCAAGAGACAGATGAATAAAATAGGAAGTGGTTAGCAGAACCTGATCTGTCCATTGCCTTGTTTGGTTAGATTAAGCTGTCTTTAAGCCAGCAAGGCCTTTAACTTGAAGGAGCAGACCGGCGGTTAATTTACCTTCCATTGTAGGTAAATTAAAATAGCCGTATTCCTACCATTTATTTATTTATTTTTGCCAATACTGATGCAACATGATGCGCTTATACTGTAGCTGACTGGGATACGTGTCAGAATTGTCATATGAACTCTACCAATATGATAACCGACAAAAAAGTTCACAGTTCAGCAGGGATAGCTTTAGATTAGATAAGTACATTACTTTTTTAAACTAGGTAACTCTCTCTCTCTCTCTCTCTCTCTCTCTCTCTCTCTCTCTCTCTCTCTCTCTCTCTCTCTCTCTCTCTCTCTCTCTGGCAGGTGTTTTCTGCTAATTATTTCGTGTTCCTCGACCACAGATTCGGATCGATGGGCTCTCGTAATTACCCTTCAGATACGTTTCTGGTCTTCATCTCTTGCAACGACTGGTGAATTGACTGCGACTGGTCCCGTGTTCAACGTCAGTTGCAATGGAAAACCCGGGGCAGACAGGTCTTAATTGGTTTGTGTACTCGTGGTTAAGTAAACAGCATGGTCCTTACAGTTATTTATTAAAACCCTTTGTAGGGTAAGCTTTCAAAACATCAAAGGGGACCTTGGTAACGGAGGTGGATTTTGAAAAGATGCCGTAAGTTGGCAATAGATATATGAAAGAAATGAGGAACTAGAGATGAATCCTTTTGTTGAACAGTACTGAACACATTTATATGATATATATGTATATACTATATATATATATTATATATGTATATATAAACGTACTACAGTAGATTCACATCAACCGTGCATACGACGCTCCTGATTGGCTGTTGATAAGCCAATGACAAGGCTGGAAACTCTCTTGAGAGAGAGTTCACATGGGTAGGATCTATGTTCCACCTCTCCTGAGGGATACGGCTTTCAAAAGTATCCCTTGCGAGAGGTGAAGCATACATCCTGCCTGTGTGAACTCTCGAGAGAGACTGGGAGTTTCCAGCCCTGTGATTGGCTTATCAACAGCCAATCAATAACGTCGTAAGGGACTGGCCTAGACATCAAATGCACGGTTGATGTGAATCTACTATAGCGTATATATTTGTATGTATGTGTTGCAAGTCTTCCTTTGCTTGCAACTGTTGCATTTACCATGTCTGCACATGCAAGCTAATGCTGAGCAGATTCAAGGTTGCATTAGCGTGCTGATTGGAAGACCAGCTTTTATAGAGAGAGAGAGAGAGAGAGAGAAACCTTTCATCACAGTTGATATTGTTCGACAATGTGGAACAGTGATATTTCTATGTTGGACAAAAGAATATTCAGTTTTGAGCCGGCGGCGTTATCAGGGCCTGGGAATGAGTCATCCAAAGCAGTAAGATAACAGAAGAGATAACCTTCTTTTCATGAATCACTAACAACTGCTTTTGTAAATACTCCGCGCCCCACATTCTTCACTTTGTTTTGACAACTTTTTTTTATTTTCCTTCACTTTTGAGGGGTTAACGCGCGCAAACAAATATCTCGGGCAGAAGTCCGGGCGAATGTCTATACGTACACAGACGTACACACTCACTCGCAACTATCAGTAAGATCATTGCCTAATTTTGTATCAAAAACCATTCGAGATCAATTATTGCAGGAAGCCGGATCTTAGCCTGAAAGAAGGGGAGTAAGGGAACTGGGAATTTCCACATGAAGTGTCTGCCGGGTGAATTCGATCCATGAGGAAAATTGTGTTGGTTTGGAAATAACTGAGAGGGTGAATCACCACCAGAATATTATTGTCTTTATTTCCTTCTTGCAGTTCCTTTTCTCAGGCGAGTGTAACGTTTGCTTGCTAGTTATTAAATGGCAGGAAGGTTTTAAGGTGATTTTTTTTTAATTCCCATTAATTTAACTTATGTCGTTGATTTGAAGTAAGTTTCCTTTCGCTTCTCATAAATTTAAATTATTTTGCGTTTATTGATTTGAAATAAGTTTCCTTTACTTTTTCATAAGTTTAACTTGTGTTTATTGATGTGAAATAAGTTTCCTTTAGCTTCTGATAAATTCAACTTGCGTTTATTTATTTGAAGTAAGTATCCTTTAGCTTCTAATAGATTTAACTTGTGTTTATTGATTTAAAATGAGCTTCCTTTAGCTTTTAATAACTTAACTTGTGTTTATTGATTTGAAATAAGTTTCCTTTAGTTTCTCATAAATTTAAATTTCGTTTATTGATTTGAAATAAGTTTCCTTTACCTTCTCATAAATTTGAATTGCGATTATTGATTTAAAATAAGCTTCCTTTTGCTTCTAATAAATTTAACATGTGTTTATTGATTTGAAATAATTTTCCTTTACCTTCTCATAAATTTAACTGGCGTTTATTGACTTAAAGTGAGCTTCCTTTAGCAGATGCAAAGAAAAACGCGTCATCACTGGGATTTTACTGTCGAAAAATAGAGCAGTGCATCCTAAGGTAATATCACAAAATGTCACGTATCTTCGCATGTTACACAAATAAAGGAAAGTCATTTAATACAATTAACCGAGAGATTCCGGGTTGCTCTTGGCATCTTGCATGAGATCACCCACTGCTGAGCTGATCAGGTTACAAATATAATTAAACCTGGGCGAAAGAGGGAACAGCGGTATAGCTTTGTTCAACTGCAGCTAATTGGCGTTAATTTGGGGCTACGTGAAGTGGTATCCGAATACCACTTGCTGAAGAAAATGTTCAAACATAGGTATTGTCTGGGGTTGGTATTCAGCATCTGCCACATTCATTAGAATATGAGGATTCTTTGAGGTTGCACTCATGCATTTTAGTAATAGGAACTTGCTTTCGTCTTTACTTAAGCCCTTTATTGTTGTTCTCAGATTGTATATTTCATCTCCGCCGCTGCATCTTCCTAATGGAGATTTGTTCATTTGTATTTTATTTTCTCCTGTACTTTACTTCATGTGCCTAATCTTCTTTCTTGAGCAATTTTTTCTCTTTGGAATGATATTAAATGGCCCATTCGGTTATGAGTTCTGTACATTACTATTTAAATTTATAAAAAGTTGGCGTTTCAATTGCAGTCTTGTGTGGGAATGGTCAAAGAAGTATCCCGTACTACTTTTATATAGGAATAAGCCGATGGAAAAGTAAATCCACAGTAGTATGCCTGTTTGATGTTGTTAGCAGCGCCTCAGTGGCGTGATCGGTATGGTCTTGACCTGCCACCTCGGTGGCCACGAGTTCGATTCACGGGCATTCCATTGAGATGTTAGAGATGTGTATTTCAGATGATAGAAGTTCACTCTCGACGTGGTTCGGAAGTCACGTTAGTAAAGCTGTTGGTCCATTTGCTGAATAACCACTGGTTCCATGCAACGTAAAAACACCATACAAACAAGCAAACAAACAATTAGAGAATGAAGGGATAACACGAAGATGCAACTACCCATCTTAAAACAGCAACCTATTTGTAAACATAATTCAAAAGCAAACTTTTTATGTGGCCACTTTTGGTAATCATAGTCAGATTGACAAGGAGGACCGTTGGCAGGTCATCGAAAGCTTTCTGCTTTATTTATTTTGAAAAAAATCAAACTGGCAATGTCTGGCATACTACTGAGGATTTATTTTCCAATTTTATTGCCTCTTTGATTAAGCCTATCTTAAGCAGATATATTTACGTTATTTTGATAAGAAAATCATTATTTTCCTTTGATGTGTTACAGCGTGACTATTTTTCAAGTAAGCAGTTCCTACTTGTTGGTTAAATTATCACGTTTCTATCAATCATAACTAAAACGAATTATCGATCTGCTTACACAATCGTAATAAACCTTTTAAACTTGAATTGTGGACTAAAGAGAATTTGTTACACCCATCTTTAACCGAAGCAAATTTGATCAGTTTTGTTGGCAAGTTGTATACCCCGTTTGCGAGACAGTTGCTGTCGAAAAAGATGTTGATTAACCGGTATTTGTTAGGCGATGATGACGTGTAAGGACGCGTGATTTAATTATTACGAAACCGATATGCAATATACAGTTCGCCCATCGCTACTACGTAAATTTGCGATACAAAAATTATTTTAAGGTACAAGCCCGCATAAATATATGAATTTTACGTTGTCTAAAAGATTTTGTACTGCAGCAAAACATATATATATATATATATATATATATATATATATATATATATATATATATATATATTATATATATATATATGTGTGTGTGTGTGTGTTTAGTGTGTGCACATATATGTATACATTGCGTAATGATGAAACGACTCCAACACCGACTTGCTATAATGTGTAAAACTGTAAATAGTCAAAGTGGGCCCCATGCCTGAGTGGAGAAGACCTCGGTTCTAGTAAATTAAGTTCATGGACAGCCATTCCAGGCCAGCTATCTCCTATCAGCTCATCCATCTATGAATGGTTATACCGACGTTTGCTGGAGTCTGAAACTGGGGCATGGGCTTTTAACCTCAACCTCACCCGTAAAATATAAGTATATGTAAATTATATGAGTGTGTATGTGTGTGTGTGTTTGTTTGAATACGTATATTTACCTGTGAAATATAATTAATCGTTATAATAATGATATACTACAAATGCTGTAGTAGGAGGAGGACAGAAGAATATACTACTAAAAAAAGAAAGAAAAAAATCGTTTTGCTCTTAAGAGAAGGGAAATGATATATGATGTAACAGAAGCAATTAAAGTCCATTAGAATAACGTGACGTGGCTACTTATCCCTTCTCCGAAAATTGGCCGAAGACTTCAAGACCCAAAAAGGGGCATCGGTCGGCCATGTGTGCCAATTCGCCGTGCGTCACCGAAACGATGATTGGCACTCTCGATTGTCGTGACTAATGACCCTGAAATGGCCCTTTGGAAGGGGAGGGGGCGGGGAGGCAGGTTGCGAAAGACTCCCTTTTAGATATCATGGCCCCTCGAAGACACAAAGGCACTTGAGGATTTACCTCAGAAAGGATTAACCTCCGAAGTCCGTCTCGACAGCTTCCTGTCCGTCGTCAGTCAGGACGAGGGGCGGCGGTGGCGAGGGCGAAGCAGCCAGAGAACAAGGGGGCCGTTTTGTTGTCGTGAGAAAGGAAGGGAGCGTTAATCCCGAAGGTATGGGAACGAGATGAAGTGGCTGGTGGGTCGACAGACATAAGAGGGGGACTTCTACTGTCGCTGGTGGTGGTGGCATTCTTTCCTAAAGGAGCCTCCGACCTTTTGCTCCAAGATAAAGATAAGAGAGAGAGAGAGAGAGAGAGAGAGAGAGAGAGAGAGAGAGAGAGAGAGAGACTGACTCTATCTCTCCTTTGAGGGTGAGTCACAAAAAAAATGCAAGGTCTTGCCTCAAGTGGTGGTGTTGGTGCCGATGTATGGTCGAGATTAAGCTTCAAAGTGGAAAGTAAAGGGACTGTTGTGTTCGAACACAAAAAGATGGTCTCCTGATTAAGAAGAAAAGGAGAGTCCCATATTATATATATATATTTAAAGAATTCTTAGTGGTAAAGGTTGAAGGTCTTCGACAATATATATATTTGGGGTTCAAAGTGACTGTCAGCCATTAGATCTAGTTCTGATGATCATGTGTTAGATACAAGACCACCGGAAGTTCAGGACATATTGCTACAAATGTATCACTGTGTAGCGAAGCTACTATTTTCCACCCACTTCCTCCAGCAGAACCCACCCCTACCACACACAAAAAAGAAAAATCATGAAGGGTGAGTCTCATCGCTTAATCAAAATGATTGCTATGAATTAAAAGTATCGGCCATATGGCTCGGTATGAGACGAAAGGGA
>NC_061107.1:70979043-71009164 GCF_015104395.2 Macrobrachium nipponense
GCGCCGCCACACGACTGCAGCAGTCTTTGGACTTGGGACGCAGATTCGGCGTTTGTACGCTTAGGCACGCAAAGAGCGGAACAAGTATAAGCTGGGCAATAGGAGTAAATAACGCATTTATTTTGGCAATACAAACAAAAATCTGGCGGCCTGTTTGAAGTCAGTCTCTCTCTCTCTCTCTCTCTCTCTCTCTCTCTCTCTCTCTCTCTCTCTCTCATATCATCCTACTTTCGCAATTTATCTAAGGCGAGTGAGTACGTGAAAATGACTCGACTTTCAAAGCATTAATGGCTTACAAGTTCGTTTAATTCCTGACTGGGTTAAACTGCATTTCATGCTGTTTCCTTTTTATTTTATTTTATTTTATTTTATTTTATTTTATTTTTTTTTCCTGAAAAGAAGGGCGTGCGTGTTCACACATACGCGTGTGTTTATATCCTCTATATTGATGTATAATATTGCGCAGTCTAAGTACATGACAACGAATTTCCACCTACTTTATATATATATATATGTATATATATATATATATATATATATATTATATATATATATATATATGTATATATATATATTATATATATATATGTATGTATGTTTGTATGTATGTATGTATAACTGAATCACGAAAGTTAGGAACGTGATAAATCCATAAAAAAATAAAGGTATATGCCACGAGGGAAAATAAACAACGGAGTATCCGCGAGATCTTTCGACGTTCAAACGTCCTTTACTTGGCAGATTACCTTTTATGTATATATATGTTTATATATATACCCATAAACACACTAACGTCTATCTTTATAATTATATATTTTATATATATATATACACTAATGTGTATCTATGAATATATATATATATATATATATATATATATATATATATATATATATATAATTTATTTTAGAAACTTGTAAATGTATAGCATTTCAGTTATAAGTGCAATAGACAATTCACTCAGAAGGAACTCTTTAGAACAGTGGGCTGACAAAAGTTGGTCACACTAAACTACCATTTGAAAAGGGTACCACTACCATATCAGGAACAACGCACCCAAGTTTAGAAGCAGATGAAAGTAAGAACTCGGGGTAAATAAAAGAAAGGTGGAAATGTGAAAAGAAAAGCAAAATATCTCTTTGTATTATTTTTGAAAGAACCCACCGAAACCTGTTTCTTTTGTTTCCTTTGACGCCGCTAATGACCAGACCAGACCCGTCTCCCCCCTACCCTCCTCCCCTACCTGCTGTGATTCACTCCTCAGAGCTACTACTTGAACCCCGAGGTCTCCCTCCAAAAAAAGACTAAAGTGGACCGAGTTAAAATGGGCTCTTTGATCTAGCCGCCCGTTGTGGCACCACCAGCGGAAGGGAGGGGCGACACTGCCGGCTCTGTCAGTCAGGCATTGTATGTCGTCAAATTGCCCTTTATTCGCTTCGTTCGGTTATCCGTAAACACTACTTGCCGGTTGACGGGGAGGATAAATGTGCATACGGCCATATAGAGAAAAAACAACCTCCAGCTTACTCCGGATGTGTGCTAAAATCTACGGTCGAATAGAGCGTTGTTTCACAAACGAAAATTAAAATAAATACGCTATATTGTATTTTGAAATAATTGTTCTTTAATGTTTAAGATGCACGTTATTTAATTTTTTTGCATTTTCTTTCTAATAGATAAATCATAAATAACCTATCCTAAAATTCCTGTATCTTTTAACTCAACGCGAAATACCCTTTTCAGAGCCTTTTAGGCTTTCCTACCCACCCCCAAGAACAACAACAGAAAAAACAACAAAGTAGTTTGTAGGCTTACTCCCCGAGTAGGCGAAAACTGCCATCGCAAATTGGGGAAATGCCAGTGCTTTTTATTTTCTTTTTATTGCGATGCCGACTTTTGTGTTTGCACGTTGATTATTTTGGTGAGCTCTGAATTAAATGAATAAGTTATACCAGTTAAATTTTCCCATTTTCTATGCATGTGACATTTTCTGTAATTTGATACAGATTCTGTAGATTTCGTTCCTGTAAACTTACCCACTTTTTCATTTTTTTTTTATTTATTTATATAATAAAAAAAAATCTAATTACAACCATCTTTTTTTTTGTGAATATAAAAAGGAGAGAGAGAGACGGGTAAATGGATTGACTGTCAACGAGTACATGTATGTATATGCAGTATATATATATATATATATATATATATATATATAATATATTTATATATATATATGTGTGTGTGTGTGTTTAATATATAGCTATAATATTATATCTATTCTATCTATCTATCTATCTATCTATATATATATATATATATAGATCTATCTATCTATCTATCTATCTATCTATCTATATATATATATATATGTGTGTGTGTGTGTGTGTGTGGTGTGTGTGTGTGTGTGTGTGTGGGCGTGTGTGTAAATATAGTCAGTGAATAAAGAATTAATCGGAACTGAGTACAAAGAGAGAGAGAGAGAGTTAAATGCATTGATAATCAACGTATCTGTATTTTAATGTCGTTGGATAAAGAATTCATTTGAACCGATTACAGATTTTTTTCTGACTTATCATTATTTTTATCGTTATTTTTATAACTATTGATGTTATGGTAACAAAGTAACAAGGAACACTTACGGATACTGTGACAAGGGGATAATGAATATGGTTAGCAATTTTATGGGTGTAACCATGTTATATACCTTTGTAATGATGATATTTTGGTTACGAAACTTCTTTCTATATTTAAAGAAATAAAACAATCAAAGGATTTAGTATAACCGTAAATTTATCATCTTCCACTTTGTTACCAAAATACTCGAACACCTGTTCGCAACACAGGTTTCGTGAGATATTAACGATATTTACAAATAATACCGGGGTTCTAGTGTATAATATGGTCCGTAATGGCTCTATTATTCCTGAGTCCCTTGTTTTAAAAGAGAAGCTTGTGCGTATAATAATGATAATAATAATAATAATAATATTATTATTATTATTATTATTATTATTATCATCATTATCATTATTATTATTTTGGAAGAAGACCCTCTTTTAAAAAAATTTTCCTGAATAAAATGGCAGAGTTCAGCGAATTAATTTTATATCTTACAATAATAATAACAATAATAAGCATGTGTTTGATACCTGTAAATGATCAGCGTGTCAGATATTGTGTAAATTTGCTTAATAAAGAAGCCAGAATAGACTTTTGTGAGCCTTAAAAAAATATATCTGACGGCAAATGAATATAGTAATACAATTTTGTCATCCAAGTACCCATTTGATGTCCGTCTATTACCTCCGGCCTGCGTCGAAAAGACGGGCATTGCCGTTTTGAAGATGCCAGGTCTTCCCTCCCTCCTCCCACCCACTCCCCCCCACACACAAAAAAGAAAGCACAGTACATCCTCACCGCAGCAATGCAAGGTCTCCCCCTTCCGAGAATTGCAATCGTGAATTAAAAGGCTGCGTTGCCGCTGACTCCGCTTCGGAAGAGGCCCTAATAAGAGTCTCTCTCTCTGGGAAGTCTCGGTACCGTTGTCGATAGGGTCGTGGATCCCTCGCGAACTTTAGGCGAATCAGACCTTACGGGCAGCAAGAAGAGAGTGTGAGTGACTTCCCTGTAGCGACAGTAGCAGTAGATAGGACGCCGAAGGAGTGGCACGGGAAAAAATGCGGTGCTGTAATGCCGAGAGAGAGAGAGAAGATGAGATGCAGGTGCCACGAGGGAACCCCGAAATTAACATCTGCTGAGTTATTGTGTCATCGGAAGGGAAGCTTAGAAAAAGAAAAAAAAAGTTTTAGGGAGGGGTTGGGGTTGGTTAGAGGTTAGGGAGAGAGAAGTAGGGGGAACTCAGAACAGTTTATAGGATTAAATCCTTGAGATGATACTATATACGAGTCTCGTTTCTTTCCTTCTGCCATTAAGTAGGTCTACTTTAATTTCATTAAAGGTCGTTAGAGGTTATTGAGGGAGATGCTGATGTTTAGTGGATGACGTACGCTAAATATAACAAAGAGACGCTTGGATTTATTTGTGAATGGAGGATATATATATATATATATATATATATATATATATATATATATATATATATATATATGAGAGAGAGAGAATGTGTATGTATATATGTGGGTGTGAATCTTTTATGTAGCTCAACGATTATAAACAAAGCATGTATATGTGATATACTCAGGATTCAGATTGGAGATATATTTGAACATGAATAAACACATATATGCAAAATATGTATATATATATATATATATATATATATATATATATTATATATATATATATGTAAATGTAATTATATGTGTACATATACACTTATATACATACATATATGGGTGTGTGTGTATTCATGTTCACATATTTCCAATCTGAATCCTGATTATTCATATTTTAATTTTAATCAAATTATGTACTAACTTCCCTTCTAGAACTCAAGCCTTCAGTCAATGTTATGATGATATTTCCTTGTCCTAACTTTCGTTAATATACTTTTTATTTATTTTATTATTTCTTTATTTTTTTTAAAAGCCACATCATCAAATGTGCAACGCATTTGAATGCTGTGGTTGACCTGCTGCAGCAGCGCTGCTGGTGACTCATGGTTATGGTATGCTGTCTGTGATCGTTCGTCCAAAGCTGAACTTGTCTCAAAAGTCCGCTGATATCGCTGCTTCTTATTATCAGTTCTTACCGGGACCAGTTCTCCTTGGTAAAAAAAAACATACACACACACACACAAGGCGTGGTTTGACCTCCAGCTTACGCTGAGCGCGTGCCAGAATTTACGGGCACGTAGAGCGTTGTTTCAGCAAAAAGAATTGAAATAAATACGATATATTTATTAGAGATAATTTGTTTGTATTGTTTAGCAAGCACGTTATCTATTTTTTACGTTTTCATTCTAATCAATAAATCGTAATTACCTTCTCCTAAAATTTCTGTATCTTTAACTGAACGAGGAACACATTTTTCAGATCTTTGTAATGTTTCCTATCCCCCAACTAGATCAACAACAACAACAAAAAAGTAGTTTGCAGGCATACTCCCCGAGTAAGAGAACATCTCCGTATAACAATTTCTGGAATTTTAAGTATGCGATTGATTTTTGTAGCCAGAGGTGGTTCCACTTGAAGGGAATGCCGAGTTGTTTGTTATATATTTGTTTGTTCTGGTGTTTTTTTTTTCTGCTTTTGAAGGAGGAGCGTTGAAACTTGTCGGTTTTTTATTTTTTTTTTTTTTATTTTGTAGGAGGAGCCTGTCGATGTTTTTTTGTGTGGCTGAGGATATGAAATTGCTTTATATGTTGAATATGACTGTGTTGTTTTTTTTTTATTGGTGTGTTTTTTAATACTAGCACCATATGTGTTTTTTTTTTATATTATCGGTATCTTTTTAAAAACTGGCACCATATTACATTGTATATTTTCCGGTTAGATGTAACAAACAAAAATTATTTTAAATTTCGGTAGTTGTAAGCTTAATGGAAAAATAAAGGTACTTTCTCTATTACGCGACTAGAAAAAAAATTCAACTTTTGTGATAAACTTAAAATGAAAGGGTACAAAAATACTCAGTTCACTTTAAGCTGCTCTTTACACAGATCGCTGCACGCCAATGGCATTTAAATTGCAAAACGTTTCCTACGGAACCAAGTCAAGTCGTATCATACGCAAATTCCTGGCGACGATAATCTCTGCATTATAAGTAAATGGATCTGTGCATACCAGACGCCAATTCGGTTTTATGAGAAAATGAAGGAAGACGATGCTCTAATGACACTAGATTACTTCATGATGCCTCCGGGTTTGTTTCTTGAGCATCGAACACCTGCAAGTATTGTTCCCCTCATTTTTTTTAATCTATTCGCTCAAGTTCCTTTGTGTCGTGTGCTCCCCTTTTCGTCGTGTTATTGTTTTTGTGCCGATGCGACACGTAATTCGAAGGGTTCAGAAGATTGTCAACTGAGTCACTGTTAATCACACACACACACACACACAAACATGCATTCTATATATATATATATATTATATATATATATATATATATATATATACATATATTTATATATTATATATATATATGTATATACTATAATATATACATATATATGTGTACATACATAATACATATATATATATATATATATATATATATATATATATATATATATATATATATATATATATATATATAAACACAGTATCGGGCTTTTCAGTTATTAATAGAAGGCTCCACAGTCGTATATAATATTCTTCTCAACAGAAGGATGGACGAAAGCTTTAAGCTTTGTAAAAATATTTCTACAAATATATTTCGTCTTTTTAAACAAGAATATTACTATGGACCCTTCTATTGAATATATATATATATATATATATATATATATATATATATATATATATATATATATGTATGTATGTATGTATGTATATATGCAAATCACAAAGGTCCTCTGTGAAATTCCAGCGCTCACATAACTTTTATGTGCTTTGTCTTCCACAAATCTCCTCTCATCTCCAGCTTCGTGTGTCTGAGGCCCCGGTTCTTCCAAATCTTGTGGTGCCACAGAACCCCAGCTGACGCTGCCATGTACTTTTCTTCCAGTGATTGTGCGATGGACATGACTAAGTTATTGCTATCTCTCTTTCACTACTATTACCTCATCTATGTACTAGGAATTACTACCATAATTTCCGTATGGTTTAATTTCTCTCTCTGTCTGCCGTTTGACTCCAAATATCGTAGTGCTGTCTTCTCAAGAATAATTATGTGTTTGTGTGTGTGTGTTTAGGTCGTATACATGCGGTGTTTTGTGTGTCTGAATCTGCATAAAAACCGCCGACCTGCATTTTGATATGTGCCCATTTTTTTGTTAGTTTCATTCGTGACTTAACCCAGAAGAATTTTCATTTTTAATCTCTTAGTGGTCCAAAGAATCTGACGGAGAGAACTTGAGTTGTGATTTCTCGGAATGGAAACTAATCATAGATATTATGTATATCGTTTCTAAGCGGTCATTCATGACTCCCCGCCCTAATCCGACCTTATCTAATCTGCTTTCCGGCTAAAGTAATCTGACGGAAATCGACGCTTCGTTCGGTTGAGTGCTCCCATTTTTGTGAATGAATTTATGTGGAGTGAGTAACGAAAATGAAGGTGTCTCAATATATCCTCGTTTTAAGGGATTGGTTCCGTTTTCCGCTGGTGCCCCGTGGGAGTGTTAGTAAGCGCCTCAGTGGCGTGGTCGAAATGGTGTAAGCGTGCCATTTCGGTGGCCGCGAGTTAGATACTAGGGCATTCCATTGAGGTGTGAGAGATGTGTATTTCTGGTGGTAAAAGTTCACTCTCGACGTGGTTCGGAAGTCACGTAAAGCCGTTGGTCCCGTTGCTGAATAACCACTGGTTCCATGCAACGTAAAAACACCATACAAACAAACAAACAAGCACTTGATTCATTGTGCAACTGCTTTGAGGTTTTCTTCCTGTTACAACTTTCAAACCTCTTACTGTCATTTTCCATTTCAGCGCTGAATGACCTCATAGGTAACCAGTGCTTGGCCTTTGGCCGGCCTAAATTCTGTATTCAACTTAAGTTTTCCGCTGATGGTCGTACTCAAAGAAATTTACTCGTTAGTGTAAGCTGCCCAAATGATTAACTAATCTGGTGGTAGGAATATCAAGTTCGTTTGGAAAGAAACAAATAAAAATGCTCGGAAGTTTGGAGGGGAAACTCCCAACAGGAAGCTAAAATCATTTATTATGCGAGGGAGATAAGAATGTCAGAATCCATTACGTACCCTTTAGGCCTTATCCTCCACCAGTGTTTAGCGAGGAATTTCTGTTCCTTCAATTTATTTCTCTTGTTAAAAATGGTATTATTTTTTTTATATGTGAAGGGTGAAAATTCCAGTTCATCCCGAAAATAGGTGGATTTTTCATAAGAGCAAATCTCAGTATAACATATTAGAGCATACTTTATTAAATCTTTAATCGAGTTCTAAAACGGTCGCCGGTAATGATAAATTTGGCAAAATATTTTTCTTCTCCGCAGAAACCACGGATGAAAATAAAAAACGAATATTTTTAGTTAATAAAATAAAGTGATTATCATGTTGCAACTTCATTTGCACATGAAAAGGCAACATCAACTGGGCTCAAGGATACCAATAAGCAATAAATGTCTGCAACATTGAATCCTAATGCAAATTAAGTTTATTATACAAAGATAGATTTCCGGTTGTAATGTGAAAACATATTCAAAATCGTATAGAATTAGAACTTTATTGGTATCAATATAACTCTCTCTTTACAGAAAGAGAGAGAGAGAGAGAGAGAGAGAGAGAGAGAGAGAGAGGGGGGGGGGGGGGGGGGGGGGGGCCGGTTATGAATAACCCTGTAGATTCAACCTACAATCTTGGACTTATTCTTGCCATGCATAGTAATAAATATAGATTAAAAAGTCTCTCTCTCTCTCTCTCTCTCTCTCTCTCTCTCTCTCTCTCTCTCTCTCTCTCTCTCTGTCTGCATGAAAAGTACATTAAAACTTCCACATCATCCTAGAAGTTACATGGACATGCCGTCATATATATCAAAACCGAAGGAGAGAACCCCATTTGTTTGTATTGCTACGGAGAGAGAGAGAGAGAGAGAGGAGAGAGAGAGAGAGAGAGAGAGAGAGAGAGAGAGAATCACGGCTCATATTTGCATCTTAACGATACAAGTTTCACAAGAATTAGAAGCAATCAGTTTCCAAACAAGATGCAACTTTTCAACTTCCTTTTTAAGTATTTTTTTTTTTTTTTTTTATCTCTCTCGAGCCTTGAGTTCTTCATTTAAGGATTTTAATGCGTTTGCCAGGGCCCAGTAAGAAGAAGAAGGAGGTCAGGAGCGGTCAAATGTGTGTACAAGGGTTGAAAATCCTCTCTCTCTCTCTCTCTCTCTCAAGTATGACGTCACTATGGATATAAGAGTCTAGATCTGTTTGTGTACGCACATAGGCACAGGTTTTATAGGAGGTAATTGAAATTGCGGATAGAAAAAATACTGATAATTATTATTTCTTTTTCAGATGGAATCGATTTGGCACCACAGAAATGAATTCTCTAAGTGACAATCTTATTTGGGCCAATACTTATGGGTTTTGAAACTGAGAATAGTGTGTGACTATAAATATCATAGTGTCTTTTGAAATGTTATTTTTTTAAACTGTTTTGCAAAGAAAGTATATTCTTTGTGCTGTGTGTGCTTCAATGTATGGACAACAGAATTTATGACCCTAACACACGTGTCCCCTCGTTTTGTCAATAGTTAAATGAAAAGCCCAGCGAATGGATATCGTCACGTACCGTATTGACAAACTTCGTAACGTTCCTCTTACTGTATATGGATGCGGAATTTATGGCATAATTATCTATAATAAACAAATAAGACACGTACACTCATATGGATGGTTTACGAGCTAGTTCGTGTTTATACATAATTCGTTTTTTTATTCCGCTCCCAAGTGTGCATTAACTGAAGCTCATAAATGTGCTGCAAAAAGTGCCTCGGGTTGTCTTTGCAATCCAACGCAATTATGCAGAACTCACGATAAATGCTAAAGTCTGTGATACGTGAAGAACGGCGCTCGCCAAGAGAAAATAAATAAAGGCTTCATGACCAATAAGTCTCTTATTTGACTTCTCTGGCAATTTATAGACGCACTTGGGGTTATTTATGTACATGCTTGTGTTGCTTGATAGGTATGCATGCATGCATTCATGCCTATTGTATATTACTTATGTGGTCGAAAGCATCACTGTAGTGTTTACGACAATGCGCAGCTATTAAAGTGTGTCTGTGTCTTATTAATGAATTTACTTCTTTTTCGGTTTTTACTTTTTTGTATATCTTAATTACAATTTTCTGGAGCACAAGTGTGTAATTCCTCCTCTTTTATTTAGGTCTCTAGCTAAAATCAGTCAATAATTCAGACAGATTCTGCTCTGTTAATTTTACATTAATACAATCAGGTTTTGTTCAAATAATTTTACGTAGAGAGAGAGAGAGAGAGTTAAATGACAATTATATGCTATTTTAGGAAGTTAACAGAATTGAGCTTTTATTGAAAAAAGTTAACGGGATGTTGAATCATCTCTTACCGAATAAGATGTCATATATATATATATATATATTATATATATATATATATATATATATATATATATATATATATATGAGTGTATATATAATGTGTGTATATATATATATATATATATATTATATAATTATATTATCTTATATTATATAATTATATAAGCTGAATCCTTAGGATGTTTTTAAATGGAAACGTCAGAGAGCCTGAATAAAATATACCAGATTGTTCGACATTCTGTGATTTCTTTGTAAAAATTCTATGTAGCTCTAACTGAATATCAAAATCAAGTGTAGATTTTCTGATTTCTAAATATAGAATTATGTATATATGTAATTTATACACATTTTATATATATATATATAAAGATATATATATATAGATATATATATATATATATATATATATATATATATATATAGATATATATATATATATATATATATATTATATATATATATTGCATAACATATACATACGTACCTATATGGTATGTTTGTATAAGATTTTTGTTAAGTGTAAGGGACTACACGCATTCAGACATTAATTCATACATTCATGATAAGTACTGTACTTGTAGAGAGAAAAAGGTGTTCTACCTCTCTATATAGCATTCTATTGAATCCCTGAATATTATTTTTTTTGTGTAATTAAAAAGTTGTTGTAACTTTGCTTCTTTGCCCTTGTAGAGATCTGTCACTCACTCACTCTCATCCCATTTTCAACTATAAGTGAGGCCAGACTGGATGCCCTTGGTGCCACACACATCCTTGGCATCTAACTTCATCCGGATGCTCCCTTTATTCCTCTACTGCCTCATCTTCTCCTACTTCTTCTACTCCGTCATATATTTTCGCTACTCATTCTCTCGTCTCCCATCTCGTTTCTCCTCTTGAGAGCCAGTTTCAGTTTGAGATTCCCGCGCGCCTCGTTCTTTTATCATCTCATCTTTCCCTATGTTAAAAAAAAAAAAAAACAAAAAAAAAAAACTCGATCCCGCGAAACCTCCTTTCCTTTCACATCTTCAGCCATGCATGACATCGAGACAAAAATCAAGGACCGTCGTCGAGGCTCTTGGGAACTGGTACCGGCTCTGTATCTATACTCGATCCCCGCAGACAGACAAAACTGCAGCAATTATCCAACCGTGAACTTTCTTCTTCTTCTCCCAGGAGAAATTCACCGCTGAAAAAAGTCCTTTTGCATCAAGAAGAAACGATTAAGAAATTCTTTTGCATCAAGAAGAAATAATACAGAATTTCTTACCCAGAGATTAACCCCCAGAAACTTTAGGACAATATTAATACATCAAGATAAAGAAATGTAGAATTTCTCCCCCAGAAATTTACCCCAGAATAGAAAAACTACTACATCAGGGTGATGAATACATGTATTTCTTCCCCAGAAATTTACCCCAGAAAAAACATAATATATCAAGGTGAAGAAATGTAGAATTTCTTCCCCAGAAATTTACCCCAGAAAAAAAACCTACTACACCAGAGTGAAAAAATGTAGAATTTCCTCCCCAGAGATTTACCGCAGAAGCCCTAGAAAGATATTAATACATCAAGATGACGAAATATAGAATTTATTCCACAGAAATATACTCCAGAATTAAATTATTACATCAAGAAGAAAAAAATGTAGAATTTCTTTCCCCAGAAAAAAAATGTACTACATCAAGATGAAGAAATGTAGAATTTCTTCCCCAGAAATTTACCCCAGAATAAGATGTACTACATCAAAAAGAAGAATGTAGAATTTCTTCCCCAGAATAAAATCTAGTACATTAGAGGAAGAAATCCAGAATTGCTGGAGAATATTGAACTTAAAATAACGAAGGAATTTGTTTAAAAAAAAAAAAAAAACCAGACGAGGTCAAGTGGTGTAAAAATCACAGCACGATTGCGGGTGAGTGAGATGCCCTTTTGATAATGTGACCTTTCAAATGGTCAGAGTCGTGTGTGTGTAATACAGAGTATGTTAGTTCAAAGTCAAGGTATTAACAAATATTACCGTTACTTGCAATAACAAGGTAATGTCATGTAATGTTCCACTTTGTTTTTTCAAGTTTAATTACCTTGAAATGTACCCACATTTTATGCTCAAATATTTTGTGAATTATGTTGAATTACCATGAAATTTAAAATTTTTTTGCGAAGTAAGTTGAATTACCATGAAATTTACCCCCCACATTTATTGTGAAGGAAGTTTAATTTCCATGAAATTTACCCACATTTTTCGCGAATTAAGTTTAATTAGCTTGAAATTTACCCACTTTTTGTGAAGTAAGTTGAATTAACATGAAATTTACCCACATTTCTGTGAAGGAAGTTTAATTACCATGAAATTTACCCACTTTTTTGTGAAGTAATTTGAATTACAGTAAAATTTACCCTTTTTTGTGAAGGAAGTTTAATTACTATGAAATCTACCCACTTTTTTGTGAAGGAAGTTTAATTACTATGAAATTTACCTACATTTTTATTAAGTAAGTTTAATTACCATGAAATTTACCCACATTTTTTGCGAAGGAAGTTTAATTAGCTTGAAATTTACCCACTTTCTGTGAAGTAAGTTGAATTAACATAAAATTTACCCACTTTCTGTGAAGTAAGTTGAATTAACATAAAATTTACCTGCTTTTTTGTGAAGGAAGTTTAATTACCATGAAATTGACCCGTTAGTATATTAAGTAAATAATTTGTGAAGGAGGAGCAAGTAAATAAATTAATAGACAACAAAAGAATGAAGTCAAAATGGGATAATTTCGTCACGCAACAAATGCATCTGTAAAATATAAAACAGCACATATTGTGAAAAATTTATATGAACATGAGGCAACATTAGTTCCTAAAAGTCATATTGAATTTCAGCCTGGCTCTTATACTAATCGTATATGTTCCTTAGCACTTATACAATTATTGTTAATCACTAAAGAGATGCATAATTTTTCATGAAATGGGAGCCTCGGTTAATAACTATAATCGTACGTGGAATTTAAATGAGTGAAATCTTGTCTTAAAATGGTTCCAGTCATATCTAGTCCTGGCAGTGATTCTCTCTCTCTCTCTCTCTCTCTCTCTCTCTCTCTCTCTCTCTCTCTCTCGTCTCGTCTTAAAATGGTTCTAGTCGTATCTAGTTCTGCCAGTGATTCTCTCTCTCTCTCTCTCTCTCCCCTTTGGCATTTCCATCGCCTCACAGAGACCTTGCAACACGGCCGACTGCCTCGCTTACGTTTCTAACTTTTACCATATTTTTAAAACGTTCTGAGTGAGAAACGTTATGAAACATGAGGAAAAAAAGCCTGTGTTATGCATTGCAAGGTTCGTTGCGGTTTTTGCGAAATGGATCATGGCGCTGAATATGGAAAGATACATAACCGAACACACACATGTGTAAGTGTGTGTATATATGTGCATTATGTATGCGTAGACATTATTGCTATCGGGTACCATTAGCAACAATGTTGACCACACAAAAAAAATTTATTAATCAACTTGTAAGTCTTGTCCTGTAATTATATATACGTATATATATATGTATATATATATATATATATATATATATATATATATATATATATATGTGTGTGTATGTGTATTTATTTATATATTAATATTATATATATATAGGATGTGTGTGTTGTTGTTGGTGCTGTATGTGTGTTTATAATTATAGACAAAATAAAATTACGCATTTTTGTTATCACAGTAACTTACAGCTATTTCTAACTGACCTATTATATTTTTCCAGGCATCAACCTCTTCCTCCCCCCTCCCCCTCCTGATAACTACCTTGGCACAACCCCTGCGTTGGTGAGTACACGATTAAGTCTTCGGTGCAGTGGTTATTCACTGGGGAATCAGTGTTGTATTAATATTATTAATATTGGTTATTAGCATGGTTATACGTCTCGCGTCATGGCTGTTTTGATAACCACTGTCCAATTCTCTTGTCATTCTGAGCCATAGCCGAGCATTGGTTAATCTTTGAATAATCACTGTATTTTGTATATTGTTTATCTTTCAGTCTTTCTCGTTTTCATTGTTATCATTGTTGTTATTGTTATTAGATTATATTGAAGTTTTCGAACAAATGACATAAGTTTTCATCGTTTTTATATTGTTTGTCTTTCAGTCTTTGTCGTTGTCATTGTTATCAGATTTTATTGAAGTTTTCGGGCAGACAGCCTAATATGTTTTCATCGTTTGGAAATTTTCATTTCGAGTACATTGACGTTTATTGTTCGATATGCGCATTTTGATTAGCTTTCCGTTATATTGAAAAGCTGGTAGCTTGCGGGCATAATATTGCATTCGTAGCATTTCGAAGTTGACGATAAGTGTTATACGTTTTCCGTGAGATTATTTGGAGAGGTTGAATCGCACCGAGATATTAGTGCACGATAAACGTTTATGCATACGATTTCGCTTAAAAAAAAATTACTTGAATTCGAAAATGTTTGTGAGCCAATGATGCGCCAGTAAAAGAAATGATCTTTTTATGGAAAATTCAAAAACGTTTGTGAGCCAATGAGGCGCCAGTAAAAGAAATGAACTTTTGAGGAAAATTCGAAAACGTTTGAGCCAATGAGGCGCCAGTAAAAGAAATTAAATTTTTATGGAAAATTCGAAAACGTTTGTGAGCCAATGAGGCGCCAGTGAAAGAAATATACTTGTAAGGAAAATTCGAAAACGTTTGTGAGATAATGAGGCGCCAGTAAAAGAAATTTACTTGTAAGGATAATTCGAAAACGTTTGTGAGCCAATGAGGTGCCAGTAAAAGAGTAACTTTTTATGGAAAATTCGAAAACGTTTGTGAGCCAATGAGGTGCCAGTAAAAGAACATTAACTTGTAAGGAAAATTCGAAAACGTTTGTGAGCCATTGAGGTGCCAGTAAAAGAACTTAAAACTTGTAAGGAAAATTCAGAAAACTTGTGACATTGAGGTCCATAAAAGAACATTAACGAAGAAAATTCGAAAACGTTTGTGAGCCAATGAGGTGCCAGTAAAAGAACATTAACTTTTAAGGAAAATTCGAAAACGTTTGTGAGCCAATGAGGTGCCAGTAAAAGACATTAACTTGTAAGGAAAATTTGAAAACGTTTGTGAGCCAATGAGGTGCCAGTAAAAGACATTAACTTGTAAGGGAAATTCGAAAACGTTTGTGAGTCAGTGAGGAGCCAGTAAAAGAAATTTACTTGTTAGGAAAAATATGTATGTATATATATATATATATAAATATATATATATATATATATATATATATATATATATATATATATATATATATATATATATATATATATATATAATATATAGATTTCAAGGAACATGAAAATAAGCAGTAGTTAGAATTAGAGTGGGATAATAGCAGAATACAGAAAATACCATTACAATGACCGTGTATATATATACATTATATATATATATATATATATATATATATATATATATATACACACACACACACACACACACACACACACACACACATACATGTTCCAAGAGATTGCCTTTTCGGTTGACGTGACATTGAATAGATGATCGTGTAAATTTAATTCCTTCTCTATACATCGTAGGTTTTTAATGATTCTTCTTTCATATTAATGTATTAATATTACAAATACGAGGGCGCGAGCGTATATTTCGTGTATGTGGGTGTAGTCATAAGCATATTTTACACATTTATTTATGTTTGTTTGATAGATGTGTCAAGAAGGTATATTTTACTAAGCCCAAATCCCATCTTTCCAATAAATAAAAATATCGATATATATATCTACCTAAGGGTATATATATATATATATATATATATATATATATATATATATATATATATATATATATATATATATATATATATGTATATATATATTTATGTATGTATATGTATATATATATATATATATATATATATATATATATATATATATATATATATATATATTATATATATTGTATATACACACATACATACGTACATCTTTGAATTGTCCATATCGTAACACTAATACGTGTTTCCCGTGGGAATTAATAAGCCTCATAAAATCGTGCAGCATGTGCTAAAACTAGAGTAAGAGCTTCTCTCTGGCAAGATGGGTATATTTATGAACTAAATTTAGTGTCAAGAAACAAATGAAACACCAGCCATCAGTGACTGTTTGTTTAGGTAAGGCCAGCAGCAACATCCCGAAACGTTTGGCAGATCTTGTGACCGGATGCTGATATTATCTCTCTCTCTCTCTCTCTCCAGTTTTCTTTTCTGGGCAAAGATGAATCTTCATGATGTGATTTGGGTAATATGAGATTACTTAGTCACTAGAATATTTTTTTTATTCTTTAAATGTCCTGGTGAGTAAATTTTTTATGCCCTTGGTAATGCAGACCAACTTTCACCTTTTAAATTAACTTTTTTGTTAAATGGAAAAATTCAGATTGTATTTTAAACTTGTGCTTGATTTAAGCGTTGTAATTTCGTGCTCAATCATTTGCAGCATTTCTGGTCTAATTCTTAGAATATCACATCTGTTGTCTATTTTTAAGTTGATCTCAGTGTGAGTCCACACTACAGTAAAAAAGAAAGAAAATTAGCCTGTAACTTAATGCGCAAACTTCACAAACGCATTTAATATACTAAGTCTGCAAACAGGTTGAATGCAAGTCAGCGCCTTATTGGCAATTCCCACTTGTGTTTCTCCTCCTATGGTCGTTTTGATACCAAAGAGATAAGTTCCCGACGCATATTTATGACTTGCTGTCTAATTGTCAGACGGGTTCATTTTCAACCTGTCAAACTGTCAGCGTCGCGAAATTATTATTGTTTACCGCCTGCCTTCTTATCTAATTGCTTTATTTCGAGGTGACGGAACTCTGAGTAAATTAATGTTTTAGTTCGAGGAGTGCTGGGAATGTGTTAGTTCGAAGTGTCCCGGGAATGTGTTAGTTCGAAGTGTCCCGGGAATGTGTTAGTTCGAAGCATCCCGGGAATGTGTTAGTTCGAAGCATCCCGGGAATGTGTTAGTTCGAAGCATCCCGGGAATGTGTTAGTTCGAAGCATCCCGGGAATGTGTTAGTTCGAAGCATTCCCGGGAATGTGTTTAGTTTCAAAGAGTTTCCCGGGAATTGTTGTTAGTTTGAAGGCATCCCATGGAATGTGTTAGTTCGAAGGTAATCCCGGGAATTAGAGTTAGTTCGAAGCGTCCTGGGGAATGTGTTAGTTTTTGAAGCATCCCAGGATGTGTTGGTTTAGTTTTCGAAAGCATCCCGGGAATGTGTAGTTCGAATAGTCCCGGGAATGTGTTTAGTTCCCGAAGGCAATGGGAATGATTTTAGTTCGAAGCGTCCTGGGAATTGTGTTAGTTTGAAGCAATCCCAGGACTGGTGTTATTTCGAAGCATCCGGGAATGTTTTGTTATTCGAAGCATTCCCAGGAATGTGTTAAGTTCTTAGAGTCCCGGGAATGTGTTAGTTCGAAGCATTCCCGGAAATGTTTTTAGGTTCTAGAGCGTCCCTTGGTGAATGTGGTAGTTCGGGAAGCAATCCCGGGAATTTGTTAGTTTCAAAGAGCATCTCAGGAATGTGTTAGTTCGAAGCATCCCGGGAATGTGTTAGTTCGAAGCATCCCGGGAATGTGTTAGTTCGAAGCATCCCGGGAATGTGTTAGTTCGAAGAGTCCCGGGAATGTGTTAGTTTGAAGCATCCCGGGAATGTGTTAGTTCGAAGCATCCCGGGAATGTGTTAGTTCGAAGCATCCCAGGAATGTGTTAGTTCGAAGCATCCCGGGAATGTGTTAGTTCGAAGCATCCCGGGAATGTTTTAGTTCGAAGCGTCCTGGGATTGTGTTAGTTTGAAGCATCCCAGGAATGTGTTAGTTCGAAGCATCCCGGGAATGTGTTAGTTCGAAGCATCCCAGTAATGTGTTAGTTCGAAGAGTCCCGGGAATGTGTTAGTTCGAAGCATCCCGGGAATGTTTTAGTTTGAAGCGTCCTGGGAATGTGTTAGTTTGAAGCATCCCAGGAATGTGTTAGTTCGAAGCATCCCGGGAATGTGTAGTTCGAAGCATTCCAGGAATGTGTTAGTTCGAAGAGTCCCGGGAATGTGTTAGTTAGAAGCATCCCGGGAATGTTTTAGTTTGAGGCGTCCTGGGAATGTGTTAGTTCGAAGCATCCCGGGAATGTGTTAGTTCAAAGCATCTCAGGAATGTGTTAGTTCGAAGAGTCCCGGGAATGTGTTAGTTCGAAGCGTCCCGGGAATGTGTTAGTTTGAAGCATCCCGGGAATTTGTTGGTTTGAAGCGTCCCGGAAATGTTTTAGTTCGAAGCGTCCGGGGAATGTTTTAATTTGAAGCATCCTGGGAATACTTTAGTTCGAGGCATTGAGGGAATTTTTTAGTTCGAAGCATCTCGGGAATGTTTTAGTTCGAAGCATCGCAGGAATATTTTAGTTCGAAGGGTCCCTGGAATGTTTTAGTTCGAAGCATCCCTGGAATATTTTAGTTCGAAGCGTCCTGGGAATGTTTTAGTTCAAAGTGTCCCAGGAATATTTTAGTTCGAAGCGTCCCGGGAATGTTTTAGTTCGAAGTGTCCCTGGAATATTTTAGTTTGAAGCATCCCGGGAATGTTTTAGTTTGAAGCGTCCCTGGAATATTTTAGTTCGAAGAGTCCCGGGAATGTTTTAGTTCGAAGCGTCCTGGGAATGTTTTAGTTCGAAGCGTCCTGGGAATGTTTTAGTTCGAAGCGTCCTGGGAATGTTTTAGTTCGAAGCGTCAAGGGAATGTTTTAGTTCGAAGCGTCAAGGGAATGTTTTAGTTCAAAGCATCCCGGGAATGTTTTAGTTCGAAGCATCGCAGGAATATTTTAGTTCGTAGGGTCCCTGGAATATTGTAGTTCGAAGCATCCTGGGAATGTTTTAGTTCAAAGCATCCCTGGAATATTTTAGTTCGAAGTGTCCCAGGAATGTTTTAGTTCGAAGCGTCCCTGGAATATTTTAGTTCGAAGCATCCCGGGAATGTTTTAATTCAAAGCGTCCCTGGAATATTTTAGTTCGAAGCGTCCTGGGAATGTTTTAGTTTGAAGGGTCCCGGGAATGTTTTAGTTCGAGGCGTCACAGGAATGTTTTATTTCGAAGCATCCCGGGAATGATTTAGTTCGAAGCATCCCGGGAGTGTGTTAGCTCGAAACGTCCCGGGAATGTTTTAGTTTGAAGCGTCCCGGAAATGTGTTAGATCGAAGAGTCGTGGGACCTTCCCTGAAAAAAGCTGGACGTCATATTTTAAAAGCTAACCATAGAATCTTCTCGAAGATAATTGCTTTATGTTTACCACAGCCAAGCGACGTATTAATTATATATTTGCAACCTAACTTAACCTGGTGCAATACAAGTTAACTTCTCGGTAATCTGCGTCCCGTAGTGTGAATGTCGGTGCAACAGAGTTCAGAATAAACTTCTTAGCAAATAAAAACATCAAATTCAGGACCAGCTCCGTCAGTTAGACGGGAAACCAATCGTCGGATAAAAATAATCTCCGTCCCAAGAAAAACCCGTCGATATCACCTTGTTCTTGCAAACCCCTTTTAACCCTTGTGGATGCTGGCTGCTGCAGCCTTTCAAAACAGAAACTCTGGCATAGGATGAATGACCGGCGTTACTACTCGGTGGAGATGAGTGATACGACGGCGGTGATGATGAATGAGATCGTCGTATTCATCGCTGCCCTGTGCCCCTTCCTCTATACCCTTCCCACTCCCCCTCGTCCGAGGACCTCCTCCCCACTCCCCCCGTCCTCCCCCTCCTCCTCCCTCCCCTCCCCTCCCCTCCCCTCTCACTCCCCTCCTACCTCTCCCTCCCTCCTCCATCCCCTCTCCTCCTCCTCCTCCTCCTCATCCTCCTCCTCCTCCTCCTCCTCCTCCTCCTCCTCCCTTCTGACACAGGAAAGGTTCAAGCGACAGACAGGTAAATGTTTGTGCGGTGTTACGTTTCTGTTTCCTTTGGTTCCGTCTGCTCATTGTTGCTTTTCAAAGCAGAGTGACGTCTGTCAGTGTTGCTGTTACGTGAAGTAACAGGTGCGTGATCGCTCTTAATTAAAATCATAATATGCATTGCGTTTGCATTTAGAGCCAGTTGTTCAGTTGCATTCTTGATTATGATGGTATGCATTTGACCGTATTTGAAAATGGGTGTGTGCTGGCTGTTTTTTTCCCCAGTTATATGAAGACTTTTAGAATACATGAAATCACCATTATAATATATATATATATATATATAATATATATATATATATATATACACACACATATATACTTTAAATACATGCCATCACCATTATAGTACTTGTATGGAACTAGATTTTAAAAATTTAGACATCAGGGAAGCATATAGTATACCTACATTTTTCATTTTTTAGAATGAAATGTACCTAGATTGACTGTACCAATATATATAATATATACATAAATGATTCATTAATATGTCTTATCTATATATATATATATATATATATATATATATATATATATAGTATAGATATACCATATATATATATCGAGCTACAATGTCCTTTAATATCTAATTCGCTCTACCTCGGAATTAATATATTTTCATATATGCTTAACCGAAGGGAATTTTTTTCTCGATAATAGACTTGCCTGGACCAGGGCGCGAACCCATGTATCCTTTCAAATCCAGGAACGTCAGTGAAGCTTTTACCTGCTACACCACCGCGAGAGGAGCTAAAAGTTCATGTCGCCTCTCACCCTCAAATACCTTTCGCGCAGGTAATTAGTTGGTTTGGAGACAACATCAACCCACCTCGACTCCGGTAGCGTTTGTAGTGCTTTTGACAGCACGTAGCCAATCTATAAGTCATATCACATGTAGCTTGATATATGTATATGAATCACGGAAATGTGATATGGGGAGAACTGCAGTGGCGCGGCAATAAAACCGAGAAGCGGAAGACAACAGAAGTGAGGGAAAGTGCAGAAGTGTGGTGGTGCGAATCAATCAATAGACTGTGATAAGTTACAATCAATACTCAGTAAATTTCCCTCGTGCCAATAGACTCGTAATTGCAACAAGTGCCTTTCAAAGAATTAAGTTTTATCAGTCCAAGAGCCCAGAAACTCATTGGTGGAAAATTTATAAGAACCCCCAGCGAAGAATAAACATATATAAGGACACATCAGTTTAATTTCTCCCAACAAATATAACTTTTTATAATTCCAGAGTGAGAAAATTCAGCAAAGGTGAGATTAAGATTAGATCATTCTATTCCCTAAATTACAGCCTCCAAATCGGTGCACGTTACCTTAGAGCTGTGTGCGAAGAGTAAGTACCGTCATATATATATATATATATATATATATATATATATATATATATATATCATATATATATATATAATATATATATATATATATATAACATAAATGATTCATACTACGTAGTAAATGCGTGTAAAATATTTTATTGTATTTGTTTTATTTTTTAGAGCATTATCTAGATTTTAAAAATACAGAAACTTGGAAAGCATATATAGTATGTCTACATTATTCACTTTTTAGAATTAAATGTACCTAGATATAAAGGAAAAAATCATTCATACTATATGCGTGTAATTTTTTTTAGAGTATTATCTATTTCAATTATGCTTTGGAAATATGATATGGCACAAGAAAATTTGCGTTAAAAGCATATCTGCGAGGTGTATCAGTGAAGTTTAATGTACCGACTTTTTTTTTTATATATATATATATAGTAACGACGTCAGGAGTGGGATCAAAGAGGCTCGGTTACATAGCTATGCGATAAGAGGAGATTTCCTCAGAAGTACAAGTGGGAAAGCGATAAATGAAGAACTGCAGTGCAAGGGGGGGGGGGGGGGGGGTCAGATAATTTGTCACTTAGGTTGTTTGGTAAGACACAGTCTCTCTCTCTCTCTCTCTCTCTCTCTCTCTCTCTCTCTCTCTCTCCCCCCCCGAATCACAGCATTCATTGTAAATTTATTTACAGGCAGACTCTCTCTCTCTCTCTCTCAAGTACAATATTCATTGTAAATCTATTTGCAGTCAGACTATGTCAGGGCCATAACGTAAAAGTAAATCTAGGATAGAATTCCATTGAAAAGTACAGCAGTATTCAAGATGGTGTTGGAAGTGACCGAATCGAGCAAATAAAAGATACAAAATATAAAAAAAAAAAATTCTTTTGTTAGGGGGTTATGTTCATATCTGGAAGCTGAATGGTATGCTATTACGTTTTCATAACTTGTCAGACGCGGAAAAAGATTATTTCAGCTTTTAGACTAAATATCTCTCATAGTGCCGTATTTTTGCAATAAACATCTGCTTGGATTATAATGTTGGCATGTCATTCCGATAAATTCTTAAAAATAAATAAACGACTTTTGAGAGAAAAGTGGTATTTTGATCAGTAAACGAAACTGTGAAATTAGTTTGTATCAGTTACAACTGACGCTTAAGTATATCTTTGTTTTACCAGACCACTGAGCTGATTAACAGCTCTCCTAGGGCTGGCCCGAAGGATTAGATATTTTGACGTGCCTGGGAACCAATTGGTTACTTAGCAACGGTCACTACAGCTTATTGTGGCAGAACGGGGAATCGAACCCGGACCCTGAGATCGGTAGTCGAGCCCGTAACCTACTCGTCCAACGAGGAACTTATGTTCTAATTTATATCACAATCTTACTGGAATTTTTAAGTTCGTGCATGCGCAAAAACATTCATTACTAAGGAATACGCATTTCTGCTGAATGTCTGTGAATACCAGCTCTTGCACATGTTCATATAAACATTGATAACGTAATTCTCTAATGTAGACTACCCAAAAAAAAGAAAAGAAAAAAAAATTTGATAACTGAAAGCTACGTTCTTTATCGCTTACTTGGGGAGTAAGACTACAAACTACTTTGTTGTTGTTGTTGTTGTTGTTTGGGGGTTAGGAAAGGTCTAAGGAAAAGCCTTAAAATGTCTGAAAAAGTTGTTTCGCCCTGAGTTAAAGATGCGGAAAATTTATGATAGGATATCTATGATTTATTTATAGGATGAAAATGTAAAAAAATAATGTGCATTTTAAACACAGAAGTATTATTTCTAATGAAATATAGAGTATTTATCATAATTTTGTTTAGTGAAACAAGTCTCTATTTTACTGTAGAATTTAGCACGTTTTAGTTTACGTTAAGTTAGGAATATAATGTTTACAATATACGCGTGAGGGGAAAATCTTGCACTCGTCTCGAGTAAGCTGCAGGTCAGATCACGCCTTGTTTTGAAATAACCATTATATTTAAGTACTTGATTGGCGCATGCGCAGGTATGCACAGCATGCACACTTCAGTGCTTAAGTAAAAAAGAAATAAATTGAATTGTCGAGTGTCATCACAGTACTAAAACAAAATAAGTCATCTCTGTAAAGTAAAAATATTGATGTAAACAGTCACACTTCATTGCTTACATATAAAAGAAATGAATTGTCGAGTGTCACCAGAGTAATAAAATAAAATAAGTAAAAAATATTGATATAAACACTCAACAGAGCAGAACAATTGCCTGTGTAAACCAACCAAAAAGCTTCGTGACTAAAGTGACAGATGAGTTTCCTTGAATAGCAAAACCAAAAACACGTCTGAAGGACACTGGGTAAATAAATAAACTTCTCAATGAATAACTGAGTGAGGTCGCTTGTTTGACCCTCTTGAAGCGCTCCTCGGGATTATGGGTGGGAGGAGGGGGGGGGGGGGGAAATGGGGGGTTGGAGGGAGAAGTAGGAGGGGATGAGGGATAGAGAGAGAGTTACTAACAAGAGTTATACATATGATAACATGAGAGAGAGAGAGATATATGCTAGCATTAGGCATCGGGCAAAGGAATCGGTGCCACACATAGAGGTACAGGAAAAAGAAAACAATATAACAAATTTTAACGAGAGAGAGAGTTAAATTTTCAATATTTTGCTGTGATAAAAAGTAAATACCTCGCCTCATAATAACAGTGGCACATGCATTCTAATTTCACCTTATGGATGTTTTCTCTTATTAATATCATACTATAATGGGCGTAATGTCTGTCTGTTTGTCTGTCATTCAATCACGGCCAAACGGTTGGTCAGATGGCCATGAAACTTGGCAGGGTTATGGTGGGGACTCCTAAGATGGTTTGTAATGGGGTTTCATCCAACCTACTCCTCCGTTTGTAGGGTGGGGGTGAGGAAGTGATTCCCTGAAACGGAGCTGTTTTCTGGCCGTGAAACGAGGCTGTTTATTCCCGTAGACTTCCCTGACTTAGTTACTTTACGATTTTTCATACATAATTTCTGTACAACTTCCCCGGAGAAAGTCGCGAATATTTCAGCTCGGACACAATAGAAGATGAAAATTATCATCAATATCCGCAAGATTTTTTGAATAACTTAAATCCATCTGGACTTCCAATGGACAAAATAACATTGAAGAAGTACTGCCCAGTAATGTTGCTTCGGAATTTCGATCCTGCCAATGGACATTGCAACGGAACGAGGTACACCGTAATGGAGCTAAACTCCCACGTCATCAAAGCAGTGATAGCAACGGGCCCTCACACCGGCAAACGTCTGTTCATCCCCCGGATTCCTTTGATGCCTTCGGACAACCAGTTTCCGTTCCAGTTACAGCGCAGGCAGTTTCCCATCAACCTGGCCTTCTCATTCACTGCAAAAAAGTCGCAGGGCCAGACTTTGGATCGTGTTGGTGTGTTTCTGCTGTCACCCATGTTCACGCATGGCCAACTGTATGTGGCAATGAGCAGAGCAACTGACTCTGCCAACTTGAAATTAAGTTGTGGACAAACTGATAATATTGTGTACAAAGAGGTTCTGCAGTAGGTATGTATAAAAATCGCCTTTATTTTAATATTGCTGAACAAATAGCACATATAAATTTTTCACTTCTGCACCCGTATTTTATCACCCCACCCATCGTAGATGGGTAAGTTTGCTAGTAGTAATAGTAATGCTTTCCTGTGCATGTTGATGTAAAACTCAAACACACAGGAATGGCATCCGGGTGCTTACTTTGAATGGAATATAGTTTTTAGGCCCAAAGGCCAAGAATCTTTAGTTACTTTGATACATGTAGTTCTGCGTCTCATACAACTCGTACTCCTGACAGCAAAGGCTTCATTCTCCTCTCTCTGACACGATTCCGACTTTTATCTACTTTATCATCAGCCATAACTTTGGCGAACCGCTTCGATGTGTTTTTACGCTGTGCAAGCTGAATTTGTCTCGAGAGTGGCTAGTATATATTGGACATACATCTCCTCCTTTCTATAAGAGGTAGTATATATAGCACCCTAGAAAACTCTTTATATACATAGTATGAGCCCTAGTAAGGGTTGAATATCATAGTAGGTTCTTCTCCCCTGTCAGAAGTGCGGGCACAACGTCAAACTAATCACATTCAGCCGCTGTCGAATCATAGTTATTTACAGATTTAGCTTAAACTGTAAAGGAAAATATTATACATTTTTGTTGATTTAATTTAGTTATTTTAAGATTTAGTTTAAAATGTAATAGAAAATAACATATTTTATAAATGTTTGTTGATTTAATTTAGTTATTTTCAGATTTAGCTTAAAATGTAAAAGAAAATCACATATTTATAGATATTTATTTAATTTTTAAGGTTAGAACTTCACTCGGATCCGTCAACGTACTGTCTAAACATAAGTTCAAATTTTAAAAGAGTCGGTATCGAACTATGAAACTTGTTAAGGCGTAGGTGTAACTCTATAAATGATACTGGGTAGTGTCTGGTCAATTTTCCTGTAAAGAGGAAGAATCACTGTATGAAAAGTGTTCACTGAGAGCTGATACCAGTAAAGGGAGATAGTGATGCACGACCAATTGATTCACGTGAACAGTCAATAGTAAGAACAGTGACAGACCTCTTCGCAGTTGCATTGCAGATGTTTGTCGAATTCTCAAACTATTTCCCCAACAGGTTTTGACAGAATTCCGGATGGAATATTTATCGAAGAAAATTGGCAAGAGCTCTGAACGTTGACGTTTTAGTCACTTTTTTCAAAGGAAACTTATAAACCGATTTTTGGTCGATAATTTATGTTTACATAATGGAACAATTCAGATCCCTGGGGTTAAGTGGACATCTCTAAAGGAAATACATAAACTAGGTGATATATCTTTCAAATAATAATGTACATAAGCAGCTGGATCACGTATCGACGAACGGTGTAAATTACTTTAGGAATTATTCATGCTATCTTGACAAAAAATTAATAAGAGTTTCTCAGGGCATGAAAACCAAGGTCATCAGTATTCCATATATGAAGGTAATCTCAGTGACGATTGAGTCGTGGGGATCACATTCATCAGCAAGTCTTAATAAGACTTTTCAGTAACCAGTCTGTGATGGGAGCGAGGTTTTTAGCAGTGAAAAGATATGTAGTAGTCAGTCCTTCGAATTAAGAACCTTCTTGATTTCTGGATACCAGTTTTGCTGAAAATATCCAGTTGGCTCCAAAGCTAATTTGATAAAAGAAGAGACGTATTCAAGTTAAGTAATTATCGGATATCATATAATTCCACAGCTCATTTATTCACCGTATCACATTATTACTTAGTATATTCGATGGTTACGACGTAGCATAGAAAGCACATCATTTGATACTCTGAAAGCAATATATTCCTTATAATGATTTCCTCTACTACGGGGGTGCTTGCGATAATGCCTCATGCCTTTTCAGTCCTGCCAAGGTATTTTCGCTTACTCGGGGAGTAAGCCTGCAAACTATATTGTTGTTTTTGTCTGGGTGGGGGTGGGTGGGAGGGAGGTAGTAGGAAAGCCTAAAACCGTCTGAAAAATGTGTTTCGTTTCGAGTTAAAGATACAGGAATTTTAGGATAGGATGCTCTGATTTATTTATTAGAATGGAAATGTAAAAAATAAATAATGTGCATGTTAAACAGTACAGGAATTTTAAAAAAATAGCGTATTATTTTAAATTTTCGTTGGTGAAGCAACGCTGTATAATAGTTGACCGCAGATTTTAGCACGCGCCACGAGTAAGCCGGAGGCCGGGTCACGCCTTGTTCGTCTACGTAAAACGAGTGACAGTGATTTATTTTTCAAGTAATGGTGACTGCGATTTAGACTGGCAAGGGGAAGAATTCCGCTTGAGTTAGCGCGTATGTCATATATTTTGCAGGGTGTCGTCATTCATATGGCGTTGCGATGCCAGCATGTTCCATGACTCAGAGCGAGAGGTCTTTCCATGCTTGGAGTGTGAAATTATGAATCCGTTTTCTAGCAGCGTTCTGAATGTTTATCTTTGTAAGATGAGAAATGCTTATTTGCCTCGGTTATTGTGACCATTTGATCTCGTGCTGTTTACAGTGCTTGCATTTATACTGGTCTGCTTGTTGATGCAGTTTTAGTTGCATGTATGCATGCCTACGGAGGGTTGGAGGGGTGTGTGTGGTAATGTGCGTTTCTTTATGTGTTGTGGGAGTGTGTTTGTGTGTGTGTGTGTGTGCTTAATGCACGAATAAAAACACAAAGAAGGTTAGTTATGTTTTAGTTCAGGTTTGGCCTCTTCTATGATAATTGTGTCAAGCAATTTGTTCCTTCGAGTCATAAGGGGCCACTCACTCAAGTCACAGGAATAATGTATTGGGATAGAAGTCAACATTACTACAAAAAAAAAAAAAAAAAAAAAAAAGGGAACACTGTCATAGAAATCGCCAGAACTAATAATTGAAAACCATACTCAAAGTAAAAGCACGGGAATGAAATTTTCATTAGGGATCGGTGGGTCTGCCCCATCCAACTCTTTTCGGTCCCAGAGCTCTAATGATCTTGAATTACTCCCAGATTTGAGTGCAAGAATGTGGTAAACAATTTCCGAGAGGAGATTTTACATATTCTTGATTTAAATTTGATGGGAAGTATAAAAAAACATGTATATTTTAGGCTTCGAGCGACAATTAAGATCCTTTTAAAAAAATTTTTTTTTTTTTAGGTGGTATTTAATGTTTACCCCTAGTACATTTGTCATATTGTTGCGTAAGAAGTCAAAGTCAGTCTAGAATACACCATTAAATGTACGTTTCTTAATATGTGTGTGTGTGTGTGAGAGAGAGAGAGAGAGAGAACAATGTGAAACCCCTTGGTAAAATACGTCTGTCGATGACTTCTGAGAGGAGAGCTTTTGGCATTGGCATGACGAAATCACAACCACCTCTGAGCACTTCAGTCCCCATCCGGGCATCCCATTTCACATTTTCCTCGAAGTGACTCTCTCTCTCTCTCTCTCTCTCTCTCTCCCCCGTCCCAAAACCGCTAGACACCCCACCCCCTTTTTTTTATTCTCTCTCTCTCTTTAAATGAATTGAAAAGGAAGGGTGGAATGCGACTTTCCTCAGATAATTATACACTTCTCTTAACGTAAACAGCGTGACAAGGCGGTGCCTTCATAGTCCTTCATTTGCATGGGTACATTCTCTCTCTCTCTCTCTCTCTCTCTCTCTCTCTCTCTCTCTCTCTCTCTCGCTCTCTCTCTCTCTCTCCTCCTCTCTTTCTCGTCGCTCCTCTCCTCACTCCCCCCTTCCGCGCTCCCGGTCGCAATTCCTTGTTGCTCTTCTCCTTCCCTCTCTCGTCTCCCTCCCGTCCTCTCTCTCTCTCTCTCTCTCTCTCTTCTCGGTGCTCGTTTGTTTTCGAGAATGAAGGTCTGCGTTGTCATTGAGAAAACGTCCTGAAGACAGTTTCTGTGATTACGCGCTATCTCTTACACAAACGATCCTCGCTACAATAACGTATTCCATTGTATTCGTAGAGGAAAGTGCAGGCAGATTGCTTTCTTACGAAAGCGAGGTGGTGAAGCTCTTATGTCTAGGCTAGATCATTATCATCATCATTATCATCTCCAGTCTGCTACTTGCAGCTTTTTTTAAAACAGCAGTAATGGTAAAAGCATGCGTTGGCGATGATAAAAACTACGCCATTATTCATAAAAGAAAATGTCAATATAAGAAAAACGCCAAAGTAAATAAGCGTCTAAACAACAATGTTAATGAAAATTCATGAACAAACCCTCACGCACCCAGAGACATTTATGCACGCAATAACTTATCGCTAAAGATAGTGTGCATTTGCAGTTGTTTTAAAAGTAACTGCAAACAATTGGATGCTTAAATTCGTTTACAAGGACGCCTGCATCTGCGCGAATTCTCTCTCTCTCTCTCTCTCTCTCTCTCTCTCTCTCTCTCTCTCTCTCTTCACACACAGTCTGTCTTTTACATGCTCCAAAATTTCATTAATTGGCTGAAAAACCAATTGAGTGCAGTTATCAGCAAGTGATTAGGGTGAAAAACTAATGAGTCATATTATCAGCCAGCGATCGTTTCTAAAGGCATTCGTAATGATAAAAAGAAGGAATTACAGGTTCTCTCTCTCTCTCTCTCTCTCTCTCTCTCTCTCTCTCTCTCACACACACACACACACACACACACACACACACACACACACACAGTAATTAATAAGGCATCATGACCTTTTACATTAAAGAAAAATAACAATAAAGCATAAAGTCCCCAATTAACATAGTTAATCCAAGGTCCATAGGGAGTTTTTGGGAGTAACATAACGTCGAAAAAACAAAATATTTGGCACACCCTGAGATAAAATACCAGCACCTCCTACGCCATGGAGGAAGAGGAGGCAGGAGGGGGCGGGGGAGATGTAGGAGGCAGGAGGAAGACGAAAAGGAGGACGACGTGGAATTGAGGTTACGCCCTTAAGGCCCCTCCTTAATTATAAAAAATACTAAAATGATGGTTAGGTAAGTGGTACTCAGCCGAGTGTTAATATTTGAATATCTGAACGGATGAGAGCGAAAATTCCGCTTCGAAAGAAGATTAGGAAATTGATCAAAACTTGAAATGTGTTCGTT
>NC_061107.1:71009664-71027471 GCF_015104395.2 Macrobrachium nipponense
TTTCCTTCTATTGAATTAGTGTAAAGTAAATAAAGATATTATAGTACAACACTTACTCCCGCCTGCTGTTGTCGAAACGTCAGAGGTTTAATACTAGTAAGACAACAAGAAGACTTATGTTTCCCTTAGGAAACTTAATACACCAGATATAAACGCAAATGGAAGAAGTTGTAAGACGAAATAGAGAAGACGCTATATGAATTGAAAGTCGTAGAAACAACCATGATTTTTAATGCTGATGTTCTCTGAGAAGGTCTCCTCCCTAATAATATATATATATATATATATATATATATATATATATATATATATATATGACTATATTATTATTATTATTATTATTATTATTATTATTATTATTATTATTATTATTATTATTATTTCACCGATATAATCGTTGTTTAGTTTTTGATGTTGTTTTAGGTACTCATTTCCCTTGACCTATTCGTTCACCGTTGTGTGGCTTACTCAACATTGCTAGTTGATTACAAAGCAATGTTGATTGCAAGACTTCCGATTTCGTGAAGTTGCAGTAAAAACGAACAAGGAAACGCGCAAAAGCTTTATCATGTTAGCCCTTTCGTAACAACAGAAGCACGGTTAAACGTCCGCTCTCTCTCTCTCTCTCTCTCTCTCTCTCTCTCTCTCTCTCTCTCTCTCTCTCTCTCTTAGTTAAATTCGTGGTGATATGAGCTTTTAAAGCACAAAGAAACCTAATATCTCTTGTAATTTTTTTCATTTAAGCTGAAATAAAATTGTGTTTATTGTCAAGATAACGAATCATCTAGTAGACTTAAGGAGACGTGACCACAGGTCATTATCATATCTTATCGCACCATTGTTCTACCCATTGGAGTGCTGTGTCGTTTGCTGTTCTTAGATCCATGTCCGAACAAGTGGGCCCTAGTGGGCAAATACACAAGATATGATTCATATTTTGGATTGGTTTCAAACAGGGGCATTCAACACCATTTGTGTAACCCCTTCTCTGGAGGTTATCCCCTCCCTGTCCTACCAACTTTTGTTCTTCCTCTATTCAGGTGACCCATTTCCTTCTGGTGAAGGAGAATCCACAGGGCAGGTATTTACTAGGGTCAGGGAGGGCATTATTAGTAGTCTGACTATCGCTCTCTCTCCATTTCTGCAGTCTATTTTGATAGGTCTGGGGTCTTTAGTTCTTTCACTGTCATGAAGCTCTTGCGTGATTTCAAACGCCTTGTTTCACCTTCTTGACCACAGGTATATTCGTTTCAACCCCTCTCCCTCAAGTCTTATTAGAACCCCGTGACCATATGCATGAAAATCCTGTTCTGTAAGACCAGCAGTGTCACGTTGGCCACCTAGCTCTCTGTGACATTACAGACCTTGCTTTGTTCGCTATTGATATCCTTGTTTGAAGGCGAGAAGGAGACCGGAATGGTCTCGGCTGTCCGAAAAGGCTGTTCGGTTACAGCGGGTGGGGAGAGTGTTGTCCAATTGTTAACATTCAAGACTTGCGTGTAAACAAATAGCGTAGATGTTTTTTTTAGTTTTCTTTCTCATAGGTGTCAGGCTTTGTCGTTGTATTTATTTATTTATTTTTTTTTTTTGTCATGGGATGAATGTTTCAAGGGAATGATTTATTTTTTCGCAGTGGATGACTTTTTAGATGTTTTATTTTTTTTTTTTTTCCATACAGTAGACTGACGGTTTTGAGAGACGATATCGAAAAAATAATAAGTTAAAAATGCGCCTAAGATTCTTCGGCTCAGTGGAGTTTTTTGTACAACGTATAATGCTGTATAAAAACCATCAGCTATGACCGGCAGCGCGATAGTTGCTCTCCAGATGTGGTAGTAGAGTGAAGGTGCGTCCCATCCCTCGCAAAAAGCGCTGACAGATGCACGATCGATGGCTAACTTGAACCTTAAATAGAATGAAAACTACTGTGTCTAGAGGGTTGCAATTTGGTATATGTGACGATTGGAGGGTGGATGATCAAGATGCCAATTTGTAGCCCTGTAGTCTCAGTAGTTATTTTAGATCTGAGAGCGGACAGAAAAAGCGCGGACGGAAGGACGCACAGACAGAGAAAGCCGGCACAGCATGAACTGTTTATGGACTTCATAGTTTATTACGTCTAAGTAATCTATGTCACACACGAAAGCAGACTGAGAGCGTCCAGTGACGCCGCATTTCATCTAAAGTGCTGAATGTTTAATCTTGTTCTTGAAGGAGACTCAGAGACAACACTAAGTCATCTACGTAAACATGGGAAATACGACTGTCGCGTTGTGACGTCATTCGTGCGAGAGTGGCGAAATGCGAAAATATTCACCGCTAACAGGATAAGGACCTTTTTTCTGTGGACGGATAAAAATTTTTAGGTCTGCCAATCTGTTTTTAGTTTTCAGTAAAAGAGAAATATTGTGCCGGCTTTGTCTGACCACCCTCAGATCTAAAGAAAAAAATAATAACAATAATAACTAAGGCTAGAGTGCTGCAAATTGGTGTTTTGATCATCCACCCTCCAATCGTCAAACATACCAAATTACAACCATCTAACCTCACTAGCTTTTATTTTATTTAAGGTTAAAGTAAGCCATGGATCGTGCATTTGGCAGCGCCTTCCGGAGTCATGGGACGCACCCTCACTATACTGCATTTGGTGAGTAACTGAAACGCTATGGTCACAGCTGATGCCTGATGGTTTTATACAGCATTATATGTTTGTTGTACAGAAAATTTGAGTTTCTTTGGCGCATTTTTGAAACGTTGAATAATTTTATGAAAGCTTTTTAATCTTGAAAAGAAATCTGATTGAAAACTGAACCTTTAATTAATCCAGTATTCCCATTCAAGGATTTGATTATGGAAACCTATCTGTTATCTGGCAGCGTTACACGACAAACTACATAATAAGGATTAATCTCTTGAGATACAGTATCTCAAAAAGATTAATCCTTATTAGGCGAAATAGAGAACAGAACATAAATTTACATTAAGTAAGCTAACAAACAGCATTCTAAATGGTAACCAAACAGATACATGTCATAATAACAAATCGGTGATTGAAAAGATAAGTAAAAGTAACTGACATAATGACGTCTAATCAGATTAACTAAAGAAAGGGCAGATTATGAAACTTGCACGTGAGCAGTATTAATTATAACTGAGTAGGTATTTATTAAATTCGTCATTATTCATGACAATGGAGGTAGAAGAAATTTTATGAAGATTAACTGATGGAATAAAGGGACATTGGCATTTCGGTCAACTAGTTGCACAATTAGGTAGAAAAAAATAAAATGAAATAAAACATGAATGCAGGATTATAAAATTGTATAAGAACTCCAGTGGATGTAAGAATGATGTTCTATGCAATTATATACGCATACACACGTGCAAATATATTTATACATGTTTAATACATACTTTGAATAAATGCTTTACACTCGTAAGCAAAACATATATTCAGATACATACATAATCTTTGAATGAACAGAAAAGAGAGAGAGAGAGAGAGTGGATGAATAAATCACTGTATATCTCCGAAATTCACGTTCTTCGAAGAATCGATCTTCTTCTGTTACCCAAAGCAGCATCAGTTCACAAACTAATATTTGAGTAAATCTAATTTTCCGTCCGCCCCCCCCCCCCCCCCCCCCCGACCCCCCCCCTCCCCCACAAAGTAATCTTATTCCGTCCCTATCAGAAGGAAAACAAATAGTTATCATACCCAGACGATGACGTCAGGACGAATGCGTGAACACCTGTTTGGTACTCATTGAGGTACGAAGAAGCTGTGCAGTTTGGATGCTCGATGACACAATTTAAGAGAAAATTATTTTTTGCAAACGAGTACACTTCCTCCTCGGTTTGAGAGAGAGAGAGAGAGAGAGAGAGAGAGAGAGAGAGAGAGAGAGAGACTTCCTCCTCGGTTAGAGAAAGTTACAAAGAGTTACAAGGATTAGGATGTCTCAAAGACTTGTTAGTCCATCGGCGGAGACATCGTGTGCTCACTCATCTGTAGGAGAGAGAGAGAGAGAGAGAGAGAGAGAGAGAGAGAGAGAGAGAGAGAGAGAGAGACCTTGCAGACCTTACAGACCTTACAGCTCGTTCTGGTTGGCCCAGGTCCCTCAGTGTGAGGCACCTGTAATGTCTACCAGAGCATTGCTAATGCATCTTCCGGTATATTTTGCATCTTCCACTCTTGGGTGGTCAGAGAGAGAGAGAGAGAGAGAGAGAGAGAGAGAGAGAGAGAGAACTGACCCAATTGAGAGATTATATTTGCATCCTGTTACGCTTCTTCCGTTGGAGATGATTTCTATTGTTCTGTTGAATGTTCTTCGGAGGACTGGGCCAACATAATTGTAGCACGTAATTGAGTATGATTTTTAAAATATAACCTGACTCTCTTATTTGAAGCAGATGTTTTTTACTTACTCTTTTTGAACTGTTCTCCATCCCGAAAATAATATTCACAATATTTTAAATGACTGTTCGCAAGAAAATGCTAATAGCTGTAGATGTATTGCTTGTAGATTTTCCATTTCTTAGAGGTATTGACTGGTTCTGTATGCCCACTTGTAATGGATATAGTTTTCACATTAGAATATAATTCACAATTTCGAAATTAAATTAAGTTTTCCGGTACAAATATCTCCAATTCAGTAATGAAAATGAAAATACGTTTACCACAAAATCTCCGAATATCTGTATCTCGAAAGCACTGCATGGCACCTGCTTTGCCTTTCCACCCTCCTTCATTTGCACTCATTTAGGAAAGAGAGAGAGAGGGAAAAAAATTAAAGTGTCGTGTGTCATATCCACCTGTTGCGAGGAAATTCCATCCGGAAGTGGTTGCGCATTGTTTTGACGCAGGACGTGTTCCCCCCTTCCCGGGCGGTGCGAGACTACAGCGCTGGTGCGCAGACGTTAAATTTTGCCCCTACACTTAGTAAGAAACATAAGATAACAAATACATTTCGTCTGTTTATAATGGCATTTAACTCTACCACAAATTGACATAAGGTTCCGCAATGTACCACAAATTGACTTAAGGTTCCTGCACGTTTACATTCACTTTTCGAAAGTTGACTTGATTCGTTGTTTTCATACATCATATATAATAGTTTCGAATATTTGTTGGGTAAAATACCTACAGGGCACAGCAGAAGGCTGCAGTGTGGTGAACACCTCTGAACAACTGTAGAATATCCATAAGAAAACATTTGGCCATTAATTAGGGGTGCTGCCCCTTATCAGCTGTTGACCTTTGGTGACCTGTGGTGACTACATATTACCTGTGGAGTGCATCGATGCCTCGAGGTGATTCATTGCTCTAAAATGATCAACTTTTAGAAATAAGTGCTGACACCTTCTCGCGCTATGTTAGGATATATTCACACCCAGTGGAAATTGTTCTTGATAGAACAAATAGTCGAAGATTCAACATTTTATGACAGGCAGTGTGTCAGGTTTTGCACTAATGCACATTGACAGTAATGGTTGTCATGGCGACAGTCCTACGAGAGATTCTCTGGATATCTGAGTTCCAGATTCATCTGCCCCTTTGCCAAGGATGGATCCATTTACGCTGTTATTACATGACTCTTTGTCATTTATTTTATTGCCCAATTAAATTTGGTTCTGCTTATATCAGGGTCCCCACTAATAGCTATCTAAAACAATGTAGGATAAATATATCCCTCAATTCTGTCTGCATCTGTAGGAAGGCAATTTACACGGAGTCACATCTAACGGTAGATTGTAATTCTTTATAAGATTATTTAATCGTTCTTCTGTCTTCCAAATTGAGCGATTTTCTGTCAGATACACACATTCCGAGGGAGGAGAAACCTCCCCAAAGGAATTAATCATCATTATTTACTTACTACTAAAAGCCAATATCTCTCACCACTCTTCGTCCTCTTTCCTTGTGAAGTGCTACCTTAATTCTTCAGTCAAACGCATAATATTTAATGCGCTTGTTGTTGTAAGAATTAACAGGGAATCAAAATCTGGCAATACGGTTTGTAATTATGGCTTCAATTTTTCTTCCTAAAAAGAGATGATCAAAATGTCGTTGCATTAAAAAGAGTGACATTACTGATAATAAGAACCTAACGTCAGCGTAAGAACTTCCCTGTTGTGTAAATCGGAATAATGTAAACATATGAGTCAGTTAACTGATAACCTCTTAGCTTCTTGTCCTATTTATCATGTCTTTCACTAACTTTGCTAATCCTAAACCATTCAGGTTTCATCATGTACATCATTAAAGCGATGTCTGTATCATGCCAGTATTTCCCTTCTGTCTCGTTGAGCGCTTTCGTCTCTGTCACGTTTCATCCTTGAGGTTCGGATAACGATGTTATGCAAACCAGAGCGAAGGGCGGGGATGGGGAGAGCTGGGGGGGGGGGGGGGTTTGCTTTGGTTGTAGGGAAGCAGTTGCTTTGTCAGAGAGAGGCCGTTGTCAAGGTGAATGCCTTTCTTGGCAATAGCATTATTTTTAATAATTTTATCCAGGAATGCAGTTATCTGATGGTGTGATTATCTTCCGTTGCGCGTTGAACTTATAACACAATAACACTTTTAAAATTCTTCCCTACCTAAAGTTACGAAGGTAATAATGTGGATATCATGGACGTAATTAAGAATTGTCTGTCTCCATTTCTATTGAGACTACTCAATAGTACCGTACTTTCACATCATCTCGGGTCTGGATTCGAGGAGGAAACTTTTAAATCGACCCATTCACAAGATTGTCACACCATGCAATTGCGTAATATTAAAACGTTTCATTCTGATTCCTGGGATGATTACATTGTGATAGTTTTGGCCAGCGAAAGTGGGGTGTGATTGTGCAAAAGGTGATTTGGAAGTACACACGAATTATCATTTAAGAATGAAGGAAGCCAATTATTTCATTATTTCCATTAAAACTCTTGCAACCGAAAACTGTATCCTTGGTCATTAGCGTTTTTATAATTTATTCATGAACTTAATTACGTTTGCGAACGCAGAACTGTAGCATTGAAAACCTCTTTGTAAATTAAGTCATGAATCTCTTGCTAGTGTACGACATTGTTATCGGATTAAGAGAGAGAGAGAGAGAAACTGATCACTATGAAAAGTGATGTTTGGTCATACAAGAGAGAGAGAGAGAGAGAGAGAGAGAGCTGATCCTTGTGAAAAGGGGTGTTTGGTCATACAAGAGAGAGAGAGAGAGAGAGAGAGAGAGAGAGAGAAACTGATCACTATGAAAAGTGATGTTTGGTCATACAAGAGAGAGAGAGAGAGAGTAATATCAATAGAGAGCGAGAGAGAAAGAACAGGACTTTGTTTTTGAGGAAAGAATAAAAGTCCACTGGATATTCCGTAGAGAGAGAGAGAGAGAGAAAGGATTTGAACTCTGTGGAAAGTGTTTTAAGTTATAGTGCTTTAGATTATGAATTACAAGGAGAGCTGGATATTTCGTTTCAGAGAGAGAGAGAGAGAGAGAGAGAGAGAGAGAGAGAGAGAGAGAGAGGCAGATTCAGACATGTTATGAGGCGGAACAAATGCGCGTGCTCAGTTACACAAGTCTCTGGCACTGTGAGAATCTGACACTGGGCCATTAGCTCGGCGGGTATATATACCGATACACTCCAATCGTCATTCGATCTCTCTCTTCAGTGGAAGTAATGGGATGTTTTCGTTTCGAAATCTCACTTTTTTTTTTCTCTTGCTGCGTTTCTTTATTCATGTGTCGGCTAAAATCTTTTCTCTCTCTCTCTCTCTCTCTCTCTCTCTCTCTCTCTCTCTCTCTCTCTCTCTCTCTCTCTCTCTGTAAAGATTGCTTGAGAATTAAAATTGAAAGTAACACATTTGTTTTCAGTATTTTTATTAACTTGTTTTTTTCTCTGCATCGCAGGACCAGATACAGGCTCTCTCTCTCTCTCTCTCTCTCTCTCTCTCTCTCTCTCTCTCTCTCTCTCTCTCTCTCTCAAACACACAATTTGCGACAATGTTACATTGCCGCTATTTTAAGTTGCCAGGTTTTTTTTTATCTAGACCAATATTCTCATTATTTTTCTACTAACATTGCTAAACTTATCATTGATTATTTCATCGTTAATTCTTATAAAGAACCGTAGATTTTTGCTTACAAGTCATGTAGCAAAAAACCTTTTAGATTAGTATTAGAAACTGTTCTTATTATTTCGTATTTTCATTTATCTCTGATAGTTAGGAAGGCTTTAAAAGACAATCGAGCTAAGCTACTTGATTCTTTGCTTCTCGATATTGGATTATTTTATTGAACATGTTCGTCCAGAATAATTGTACTACTTTTTGCTTACTCGGGGAGTAAGGCTACAAACTACTTTGTTGTTGTTGTTGTTCTTGTTCTTGTTTTGGGCGTTAAGAAAGGTCTATGGAAAAGCATAAAAAGGTCTAAAAAAAGGTGTTTCGCGTTGAGTTAATGATACAGGAATTTTAGGGAAGAATATTTATGATTTATGAAAAGTAAAAAAAATAAACAATGTGCATGTTAAACTGCAGAATAATTATCTCTTAATAAAATATAGCGTATTTATTTTAATTTTCGTAGGTGAAACAATGCTTTATTTGACCGTAGATTTTAGCACGTACCCCCGAGTAAGCTGGTGGTCGGATCACGCCTTGTTATTGAGTAAAGAGTGTCTCTACTTTACAGCTTATCAGGTACTTAAGAAATGAGATTATATGAAAAATCGATTTTTTTTTACACGGATTTCATAAATTTAATTTGTTGTAATTTTCTTACTTTCGTTACTGCAAACAGTAATAAAAAGTGTTATAATACTGATGGTAGTAGAGCTGTTCTTCATCACCATCCCCTTCACCATCTTTAGTGGAGGCTGTCATTGTGGTTTTCACCATCACCCTCCACCATCTTGTTTGTATGCCAAACGGACGATCTACTGCATTGTCAAGAGCATTAATTTTCCTCCCTCTAATCTCCTATAAGTCAGACAGATTCCACGCGCTAAAATCATCCAGCTTGTTTGTTCGCTATCGATAACTTGGACTCTGCTTAGCATTTCGCTGTGATAGATAAGGAAAATGTTCGATGATGGATAAATGAGGGGAAAAGGGAAACTTTGATAAGGTTATCGGTGAATATGTTAAATTTAGATTCTCCAGGAATTTTTATTGAGAGGATGAATTAAATAATAAAATCCTTGAGGTATTTCAGAGAAAATAATATAAATCCTTACGATACATGAGAGGAAACATCACGCTGATTAAAATAAATAAAAGAAATATATATATATATATATATATATAAATATATATATATCATATATATTATATATATATATATATATATATATATATATACATAGTTTATATATATGTATATATATATATATAGATATATAATATATATATATTATATATATATATATATATGTAGATATATATATATTATATATATATATACACATATATTATATAGATATGTATATATATACATATATATATATGATATATATATATATATATACTATATATATATATATATATATATATTGATAATAATCATTTCGGCACTTGATTTTTATGTATCACTTAAAGAAATGACATTCTGGGCGTAGTTCCTGATCGTTTTCGACTTTATTTGAAGCAGTTGGCTTAGAAATAAAGTCTAAAACTGTTTTTAAGTGATATTATGTATGTGTGTATATATATACTTTTATATATACTTATATATGTGTGTGTGTGTGTGTGTCTGTGTATAGTATATATAAGAATGGGAACTTTTGTAACCAGGTAAGAGTGGAGTAAGTGAGATCATATAATAATGGGATGCTATATAGTAGTTCTTCCCCTCAAGAAATTAAGTTCAGTGGTTTCTGTACCACCAGTGTTCGTGATGAAAGAAAAAGCATCGCAGTATGACGTCCTGCTACTTAATTTCCCCCTTCGACATCCAGAGAGCACGGCAGAAATAAGCAGAAAAATGAATACCTGGTGATACGCTCCTACGAAGTGGATAATTGTTCAGAATCCCCCCCCCCCCCCCCCCCCCCCCCACCCCCCCCCCCCCCCCCACCCCCGTCATCCTTTGACGTCTTAATTAGGGCAAAAAGCTTGCATGCAGTCATGTAGTACAGTCCTCCGTGCAGTCACATCCTCTCTTTTATCAGCCATTCATGACAGTTTGCTCCCGAAAATGTGGGTTATGTCGTGTTTGTACAGAGCTTGATTCGTGTGTGTTTTTGGTTGGATTATCTTCTTCCCGATTTTTGTGCCTGAATTGTGAGGGAAGGCATGTTAGGATATTTATATGGTGCTAGTTGAATCCTAGCTTTGTGTATACAAGGCTAATGGAATATGAAAGGTTAATCCGCATGGAGAGAAAACTGGCAGATAAATAGTTTTTTATTTTGCATTCGTGCGATCGTATATGTGGTTGAGAATGCTTCATGATGTGACCACACACACATACGCACACATATGTGTATATGAGTCTGATCACATCACCGTGATTCATATATACGCATTTAGCTACAAATGTCCTTTAATATCTCATTCGCCCTACTTCAGAATTAATATATATTCATATATGCTAACTGAAGGAGAATTTTTAGCTGATAACAATTTCGTCAGCTCCCGATATTAAAGGACTTTTGTAGCTTAATGTATATATATATATATATATATATATATATATATATATATATATATCAATTTGAAGTAAACGTTATTAACAAGTTAATGTATGCAAAATAGCGTGGAACAGCTTATCTTTGCTTCTTTTTTATATCAGGTGTAAGTTCATTTATATCACTTGTAGCTGAAGGCGTATATATGTATATATCGTAAATTAATCTTAAGTAAATCGTTTATTAACAAGTTAATGGTATGCAGAAAAGCGTTTTTTTTTATATATCATGTGTAAGTTCATTTATATCACATTTTCCATCTTTTGCTTTTAATATTCCCCCCCCGACAATTCCCGGAGTGACGTTTACTAAGAGTCAGTGAAGTCTGACCTCTTGTTATTATTGTTGGGTCTTGTTTTGACATGATCCGTCAACCTTCTTGCAACACGATAGTGAACCAAGTTGTTTTCTTGGTTATAATGAGAGAGAGAGAGAGAGAGAGAGAGAGAGAGAGAGAGAGAGAGGAAGGAAGGAATGAGTAAATAAGCGGCCTTCTTTCATCACATTCCCCGCCTACCAATTGACCTTCTCTCTCTGTAGATGATCACTCCTCACACGCCCTTACAAACTTCTCACATCCTTATCCTCTTGCGTAACGCATCTCTGAGAGAGAGAGAGAGAGAGAGAGAGAGAGATAGTAGGAAAAATGCAACATGAGGAAATCGAACAGGGGAAGGCGGGTATAAACCACGCAACTACTACTGCTGCTGCAGTTGGGGGACCTGTTGTGGGGTTGGGGGGGGGGGGGTTTGGATGGTTTATTGGGGAGGATTATGACCCGCGAGGAAGAGGGGACGGCGTGGCACTAATATGGTCATGTGGAACGAACCATGCTGGGACTTGATGCCGGGAGTGCCCGTGACGTGGCCTTTACTATACCCTCGCTGCTCTGGGAAAAAAAGTGTGTGTGTGTGTGTATGTGTTTCCATACTCATCCATTCTAATAATATTTAATTTTCTCGGGATAAGGAAATTCATTTTCCTGACAAACTTCAAACAACATTATTGTTCAAAAGTCCTGGATAGATATCAATTATTTATCTAAAATTGCAATGAGGAGAGTAAAATCATATTTAAGGTCAGTAAATGGTATGTGTGTTTGTGTGTATGTTTCCATACTCCTCGGTTTTAATAATATTTTATTTCCTCTGGATAAGTATATCTCTATAGCCGCCTTTTTACGACGTAGTTCATTTTCCTGACTAAGATTCAGACAGCATTGTTGTTCAGAAGTCCTGTATAAGTATCAATTATTTATTTAAAATTGCAATGAAGCGAGTAAAACATAAGGCAAGTAAATTCAATATTGCGCTCGATTAATTCGACCATCAGCATGAATCGTTCGTGATACTGACCGATGCTGGAAGATCAGACGTTATCATCAGATGTTAGGGAAGGGGTCGATGGAATTAGCATTTAACCTCACACTCGCTCAGACTTTGCATTCATTTACAACAAAGACGTTAGCTTTTTGCTACTCTATCTTGCGCAACTCTCTCTCTCTCTCTCTCTCTCTCTCTCTCTCTCTCTCTCTCTCTCTCTCTCTCTCTCTCTCTCTCTCTCTCTCTCTCTGTGGAATGATTGGCGTTAAGCTCTTCTATCTTTCATTGTTATACTGAATTATAAATTCTTATTCCAGAGTCGTTTACCATAACTTTTCAATGCCAGATCATCCTAATATATATATATATATATATATATATATATATATATATATATGACTAGTAAAAAGAAATGTTCTATTACAACAGAATTCCATCTAATAAAAGGAGCCCATAAAAACACTAAAATATAGAGAGAAAAATACTATATTTCAGAGACTGTTGTCTCCCTCTTCCTGAAGAGGGAGACAGCACAGCAGTCTCTGAAATATAGTATTTTTCTCTATATTTTGGTGTTTTTATGGGCTCCTTTTATTATATATATATATATATATATTATTTCAAGCACAGACTAAGAGTCAGTGCAAATGATTATGGCACCATCTCTTGGAAAACGTCACCCATTCTTTTTCACCAGTTTACATAAGATGAAATGAAAATAAAAGAAATTAGCGACATCAGCTGCATCAAAAGAACTAAAACATGACAGACGCAACGTTGCTTTTACTTAGATATTCACATATTATTTAGAAATGGTTTATATGTATACAGTGGACACATATCCTCCCAGGTTCTGTCTGGTCATGACTGACACGGACCCACACGAGTTGGGGTAAATGGCTGTGATGCTAGAGAGAGATCAACAACTCACATATTGCAATAAAAAATAAAATAAAAAAGGTGTTCAAGGCCTCTATGTTGATGGGTTTGCCTAACGAGCTGATGTCTAAAAGGTATTTTATAATCTCCTGTAAGGAGATTATGAATCACTGATTAAAGGAAATCCTCTGATTCAGCATTTATTTATAACTTCATTATCCGAAACTTAAACTTGACGGATCTGAAATTTTTTTCCCGGATCTCAATTTTTTTTTTTTTTTTTTTTTTTTTTTTTTTTTTTTTTTTTTTTTTTTTTATTCACGGTTCTCAACTCTTCCGAAACATCTCAAAATGCAGGTCTTCGCTGTCAGGTAGCGAACGTGAACTTTTACTAGGACAATTAGGCTAGGATCTCTCGCATTTGTACCTTACTGTTATCTGGTCATTTTCTGTATAGGACTTCAAACAATCTGTCATTGCATATGTTAAATATTTAAGAATGAAACAAAAAGCTGATAATTAAAATTACGGATTATAATTTTGCTACAAATATTCAGGCTGTTGCTGTGTGCAGATTTAGCAAGACCAATGACGTTGGTGTTCTTCAGGGTTGTTGGTTTCATATACAATTTTTCTCTCTCTCGATCAGCGGTCGCCAACCTTTTGAACTTCATGGACCACTAATGTATTAATTTTAAATTTGGCGGACCACTAACATGAATTTAAAAAAGAAGAAGGTAAATACGTTTATATAATAAAAATCAGAAAATTTTTATTTTAGTAACATGGAATGCACCTATTAAATATAACAAAGTTATAGTTTGATTGTTACAAAAAAAAATTTAAAATTTGAAATTTATGTATTACACATTTTAATGTGATATTTGTAGCTGCTTGTTTGAAATGAGATTGTTGATTTTTGGCTCCAAATGACGTTACTACAAGACGGAGAGCTGTTTTTATCTGGAGCTGAGATCCAAAATTTTAATGCTAAATCTAGCGCTAAATATGCTAAATTGGCAACATGGGCTCTGTCTTCTGTGCAATTTTTGTATCAGGGTTGCCTGAAAAGGATCAATAAAACAAACAATTAAAATAATGTCCCAATTTTTCTGCGGACCATCAAAATTTCTTCACGGACCACCCTAGATCATCAACCCATCTCTTCTCCTCTTATGGTTTTACCGGCAATCTAATCATCCATCATATATTGTGATCTCGAGAGTATATTTAAAAGGATCTTCTAATACAAGTTAATAAAGTTAAGTGTCTAAACAACCCAGTACCTTCCTGTTTCTTTGCCTACTCCTCTAGGATTTGTATTCTGTTGGAAATGGAATCCATCCTGTATTCTATGTCAGTATTTAGTCTGCTGCCATAGTCATTTTAGACTTGTCTTGGAAAAATAATTCGATCCAAGGCCCTAAGAAAATTGGCACTTTATTTCTAGTTTGCAAGTTGATCATTCAAAGCTATTGGTCTTGTCCCATTCCTTGTGTAGGATGTAGCCCTTATATTTGCAACAGGTCTTTTTCATTATCATTTCTTCATAGGATGCAATCAAGATCAGTTGACAAGAGTTGAAAACCATAACCTAACCTGCCTGGAGCAATTGTGGTCAGTCACTTTTTGCAGTTTCATTGAGCTAAAAAAATTGTTCAAAGTAGTCCAATATACCAGTCAGGACACTACTTTACTTTCCACATTCAGAATCATCGGTCTGTGGAATACTCGCTTTTCTTTCTTCTGCCAAGGTTTGAACACCCCTCCCCTCCCCAAATAACACACCCCCCCACCTCACCCTCGCCGCTCAAACTCCCGTTATTTTTTAATTCCTACGATTTCCTTTTTTCGGGCATTTAGATATACGTCTATTTAGGGGTGACTCCCGAGTCATTATATTTTTTACATCTTCCCACAAGTCCCGTTTGAGCGTAAGGTAAAAAAAAGCCCCACAGCCTTTTGCGAAAAAAACACAAACAAAACAGATAAAAGTAGTGGTTTTAGTATAAACCCATTTTATCAGCTATTAGAGTTGTGTATTGTCAATATAACTGATTGTGGGTGATCGATAGTCGTTCATGTAATCAGTGTTTGTCAGCGACGCCCAGAGACTGTCAGTGATAACAGCAGGTTGAATGCCATGTGTCTCGAGAACTGGTTCCGTAGAATATAAATGGAACCTTATATAATCAGAGCCTTGAACATACTTATCTGGGCTTTTTAACTTCAATTGTTTTAATTGTTTTTGGAATCTATTGTTTTGATTGTTTGACAGCGTGGTATGTGCTAGATTTTGCGAATACACAAACCTGTATTGCTAAATTGTATATGGACATTGGCCATATTGTACACAGCTTGTTCAACAGCTTGTCTATTTTAGCTTTTAAACAGTAATAAATCTGGAATTTTTAATTTTTGTGGATAAGGCCGAAGAAGTGTTCGGGATTTCAAGTAAATACTACTTGACATAACTCGAGTAAATACGGCTTGACAGAACTCGGGTAAATACTACTTGGCAGAACTCAAGTAAATACTGCTTGACAGAACTCAAGTAAATACTGCTTGACAGAACTCAAGTAATTACTAGTTGACAGAACTCAAGTAAATACTGCTTGACAGAACTCAAGTAAATACTGCTTGACAGAACTCAAATAAATACTGCTTGACAGACCTCAAGTAAATACTGCTTGACAGACCTCAAGTAAATACTGCTTGACAGACCTCAAGTAAATACTGCTTGACAGACCTCAAGTAAATACTGCTTGACAGAGCTCAAATAGATACTGCTTGACAGAGCTCAAGAAAACACTACTTGACAGAACTCAAGTAAATACTGCTTGACAGACTCAAGTAAATAATGCTTGACAGAACTCAAGTAAATACTGCTTGACAGAACTCAAGTAAATACTGCTTGACAGAACTCAAATAAATACTGCTTGACAGAACTCAAGTAAATACTGCTTGACAGAGCTCAAGTAAATACTGCTTGACAGAACTCAAATAAATACTGCTTGACAGAACTCAAGTAAACACTGCTTGACAGAGCTCAAGTAAATACTGCTTGACAGAACTCAAGTAAATACTGCTTGACAGAACTCAAATAAATACTGCTTGACAGACCTCAAGAAAACACTGCTTGACAGAACTCAAATAAATACTGCTTGACAGAGCTCAAGTAAATATTTCTTGACAGAACTCAAGTAAGTACTGCTTGACAGACCTCAAGTAAATTTCTTGACGGAACTCAAGTAAATAATTCTTGACAGAACTCAAATAAATACTGCTTGACAGACCTCAAGAAAACACTGCTTGACAGATCTCAAGTAAATACTGCTTGACAGACCTCAAGTAAATACTACTTGACAGAACTCAAGTAAATACTGCTTGACAGAGCTCAAGAAAACACTACTTGACAGAACTCGAGTAAATACTACTTGACAGAACTCAGTTAATAAAACTGTAGCTTGACAGACTCAAGTAAGTACTGATTGACAGAACTCGAGTAAATACTACTTGACAGAACTCAATTAACTACTGCTTTGAACAGAGCTCAAATACTACTGCTTTGACAGATCTCAAGAAAACACTACTTGCCCAGAACTCAAGTAAATCCTACTTGACAGCGCACTAATAATGGCTTGACAGAACTCAAGTAATACTGCTTGACAGAACGCAAGTAATACTGCTTGAACAGAACTCAAGTAAATATCTGCTTGACAGAGCTCAAGTAAATACTGCGTGACAGAAGCTCCTAAAGTAAATACTGCTTGACAGAACTCAAGTACATACTGCCTTGACAGAACACAAGGTACAAATACTGAAATTGACAGACCTCAAGAAAACACTGTTGACAAAGCTCAAGTAAATCTGCTTGACAAAGAACCAAAATAAAATACTGGCCTTGACAGAAGCCAAAATAAATACTGCTTGACAGAACCCTCAAAGTAAATACTACTTGACAGGAACTCAAGAAAATACTGCTTGACAGAACTCAAATAAATACTGCTTGACAGAACTCAAATAAATACTACTTGGCAGAACTCAAGTAAATACTACTTGGGAGAATTAAAATGATTTCATTAATAAAAAGTATGAATTAGCAAACGAAAAACCTGTCTATTGTCTTTCACATTAGTTTAAATTCCCGGTCTGGAGGAACGCTTGAGACTCGGCTATAGTAGATTCACATCAACCTTGCATTTGACGTCTAGGCCCGTCCCTTACGACGCTCCTGATTGGTGGCTGATAAGCCAATCACAGGGCTGGAAACTCTCAGTCTCTCGAGAGAGTTCGCATAGGCAGGATGTATGTTCCACGTCTCCTGAGCAGAGTTTCCAGCCCTGTCATTGGCTGATCAACAGCCAATCAGGAGCATCGTAAGGGACTGGTCTAGACATCAAATGCACGGTTGATGTGAATCTGCTATAGCAACAGACTCCCAAGGGAATGAGAGGAGCCACTCCCAAACAAATAAATGACATCCTCACCAGTCGTGAGCCGCTCATTTCCTCTGCTAAATACCCGATAAGCGATTAACAGATCCACAGAACCCGCGGAAACAGGCCTTCCCTTGTGCGTCTATAGCTTCTCAGTAACAAGGTGTATCTTAGCGAACCTCAGAAATAGATCCAGGCATTTCCGGAGACGAGACGGGTTTATATATTTTGATTCGCGGATGTCGATGTTGGAGCCCTCGGTTCTTTCTACGTAGGCCGGGGTGGAGCCCAACGTGTTCACGAAGTCTGGATGAAAGGGGGGGTTTAAATTTTTTTTTTTTTTTTTTTTACTCGTACAGCGTATGATCTCGTCACGACACGATGTGGTGGATCCGAGAAAATACTAATGTTGCCTTCGTCGGAATCTTACTATCAATCAGAGAGAGAGAGAAAAGTAAAGCACACGAGCATAAAGACGCAGAGAAAGGTC
>NC_061107.1:71027971-71053891 GCF_015104395.2 Macrobrachium nipponense
GTCATATGAATGAAAGGTAAAACTTATCATGTCTCGTTTTAACAGTTTAGTAACTTTAGTTAAATTTTCCTCAGTTCTAACAGCTATAGTAGCTCAAACTGAGAAATACACACACACACACACACACACACACACACACACAGAGAGAGAGAGAGAGAGAGAGAGAGAGAGATTGAGAGAGAGACGAGAGAGAGATGAGAGAGAGAGAGAAAGCAGTAGAGAAACCAGCGTTGCTGATGAATTGGAAAAAATAAACAACTAGGGGGGCTAGTATAAATTCACAACTAGCAATAGAAAGTAAAGACTTGTAACCATTCCTTTTTCAGAACTTATCAGGCTTTCCTACCGGTCCCGGCCCACCCCCCCCCCCCCCCCTCCCCACACACACACAGAGTAGTTTGTAGCCTTACATAAGTATTGTGTCTAATTAAAATAATTTTTAAATATGTACGTAAACCAACACAATGAAAAAAATTACTAAACTCTAAGAAGTTGCCTGTTTTTTTACAATGTATCCTTCAACGCTTCTAAGAGACGAAAGGTGGAAAAACCTCTGGTTTTTCTTTAAATTCATCCGGCACGGAATCTTTCCATTCCAATTAATGACGAAAATGCAAAACAAAAACCCATACCAGTTGCTCCTCCTTCCTTCTGGTTCCTTCTCCCATCTCATCTTTCCTTCTTGGCACTCCTAAGAAAACGTAGGGAAGATTTCTTCTTCCTTTTCTTATAATATAAAAGTCACCATTCATAAAACCCTTGAGCTGGTTTGCCATCACCTTTGATCTCTCTCTCTCTCTCTCTCTCTCTCTTAAACCCAAGGATGATGGGGGATGGTCTCCTAGTCCTTTGAACTTCCTCTGTTGATAGGCGCTTGTTCTCCTAATGGCAAGATGGCACTGCAATGCCGTAATCTCAAGGCGTTTAGTATTCATGGATTACAAATAAATCAGGCATCAAGTTACGAAGACTTTTAAATGAAAAGAAGTATTTGTGATTTCCTTGGGACCACTAATGTCAACTTCAATTATACATACATACATATACCTATACATAAATTATACATATTATATTATGAATATATATATATAATATTATATATATATATAATATAAATATATTACAATATATATATTATAATATATAATATATATATATATGCATTAATATAAATATAAATAAGTTGTATATATTATATAATATATATATATATATATATATAACTTTCTAGGCTGGGCAGAAAAAGTAACATTCCTAACTGATTAAATGCCCGTATTAATAAATGCTCTCATAGGAGTGACCCCACATTCCAAAAAGTCTGCTAACAAGAGCTATATAAGAGGTCGGTACTCTAGAGGTAGATGTGTGTGTGTGTGTGTGTGCGTGTGTGTACGTCAAATGATACATCGCCCAGAGAGAATTCTCCAAACCATATTCCAGTAGGAAGAGGAGTGTGTGCTCTCAGTGATTACTGAAAGGGAATAACCTTTTAAATCCTCCTACCAAGAGGAGAATGTCCTCTCATGGACTACTAAATTGTAATAACCTTTTCAGTCCTTTTATCAGGAGAATTGCTGGTACAGTATAAACCTTAGCATGAGAGAATTTTCAATGTCGGGAGAAATGTTACTAGGATGCACACTACGTTGTTTTCAACTGAACTGCACAGGAACTGACAGGGAGGAGAGAAATGATTAAAAAGATGCTATCATGCCTTTAGAATTCAGACAGGAAAGGAGGAATTTGCGTGTGGAAATTTTTTGTGGAAAATGAAAGAAAATCTATAAAGCTTTATTTTAAAAAATGCAGTGTGCGGTCCTGATGACTCAAAAACTTAAAAAAGACAATTTGATTTCGTAAACTGATACCAAAAATAAAGCAAGTTTACCTAGACTTTCAGAAACATCATCTAAGAAAAACGAACCTGGAGTTCACCATCTAACCAAATAATCTATGTAAAGTAAATGTCACAGTCATATTCCTTATGCATTTCATCTTCTTTTTTCTCTCCGTCTTTTCATAAATAGAAACGGGAACAGGGAATGCCCCAGCATATCTTCTACATAACGATTTATACACTAATGTGCTGGTCCCACTGAAAACTGATGGTAAGGATTTTAAATAACGTAACAATTATAGTAACTATTAGTTTTTATATTACGTAACTATTATAATAACTATTATAAAAACTAAGTTTATAAACAATGAATAAACCATCAAATCACTGACCCCAATATTTACACACTTATCGTCAATATGAAAGCTTATAAAATAAAAATAAAAAAACAGACCAACAAGGATATTTCAATATAAGAATTCCTGATAACAGACTCCCCCATATATTCACTTTTATATTATACAATTCTTCCAGCGTGATTTGATTTCTGCTCCACACAAAATTTCATAGCAAGAGTTATGACTTGAATTTGCATCCGTAATCTCATGTAAACTTACACTTGATCGACGGAGGCAATTTTCCATCACATAGACCAAAATACAAAAAATCAAATTATGATTTCTTTGAAAGTCCAGTACATGCTGTTTATTATTCATGGAAGTTTTCACTGGATAAACAAATTCAGTAAGTCTGTTGATAAAAGTTAATTGATTCCTGTTCTCTTCGGTTTCCTTCCTTATATCGCTGGTTTAAATATAATGTTTTGTTAAATAATAATAATAATAATAATAATAATAATAATAATAATAATATAATAATAATAATAATAATAGTTTTTATATTACGTAACTATTATAATAACTATTATAAAAACTAAGTTTATAAACAATGAATAAACCATCAAATCACTGGCCCCAATGTTTACACACTTAATAATAAATGTGGCGCCGTGGCAGAGTGGGTTAGGCCGTCAATTGACTGGTTAAGCAACATTGGGGCTGGTCAGTCGTTGGATGGGTGACCGCTCTCCTCGGCGTTGATTCCTTGGGAAAGGATCTTTACCATAATTTCCTCAGTCTACTCAGCTGTAAATGAGTACCTATTCCTGATGGGGTAGGGTCCAGCTATGGGCTAAATAGCAAAACTCAGCAATGATGGAAATAAATGAAGGATTAAACGACAACTACGTAAATGGAAACCTCTGGCAACAGAGGAGCTTCGTCCGGCAGCCAGGTATTCAGCCCAATTGAAGGGGAAGACGGTCAGGTACTTGGAGTCGTCATCCAGCAACTGACCACCACAACGACAGTAACCAACAACCAGAGACTGGAGCTACAGAAGCAAACCAGAGGAAGAAATGGACAAGAGAAGAAAATAAGGAAATATGGAGATGCTACATCAGAAGCAACCCGACGGAGAGAGGATATAGAAGAAGGTTGGTCAACATCTGGAATGAGAGGAATAACAACACCCCCAAAAACAGACAGAGGCTGGCAGACCAAGTAAGGAACATAAAGAAAAAGAACTGGCTCTCCCCAACAGAAAGAGAGGATTGGAAAGGAAAAAATGACACACGGCAAACGAATTACAAAAAGACGAACTGAGAGACGATGCCACAGAAGACGACAGGGATGATGAGGTATCAAACAACGACATACGAAGAAACACCTACGAAGTAACAGACGGGACGGACAATGGGTAGAAAAGATCAGACAATGGATGAAGCCAGATACAGAGAGAACAAAGATTCCCTCCATGAAAGCCTACAACACCAAGAAATTAAGGGAGAAAACAAGTGAGGTCAATGAAATATGAGACTAATACACACTACCAATATCACAGAAACAAATAACTTGACATATCAGGAGCAAGATTAGTAGCAGAACTGATGGGGATACGAACACCAACACCACCAGCACAAACCAACCCAACAGAAACCAAAACAGCAACCGCCTTGGAAAAAACGTCTAGAAAAGCAAATCATGGTGATGAGATCAGACTTGAGTAAACTGAAAGAGATGGCAGAAAAAGGCTAAGAAGCAAGAAAACAAGGGAGGAACTGAACGAGAAATACAAAGTACAGGAGAGGGACTAAACAACACAATAGAAGATGTAAAACAGAGGCTTAAGGCCAAAGCACATAAGATCCAACGGTACATGAACAGGAATAAGGGATAAACAAATCAGTAAGTCTGTTGATAAAAGTTAATTGATTCCTGTTCTCTTCGGTTTCCTTCCTTATATCGCTGGTTTAAATATAATGTTTTGTAATAATAATAATAATAATAATAATAATAATAATAATAATAATAATAATAATAATAATAATAATAGTTTTTATATTACGTAACTATTATAATAACTATTATAAAAACTAAGTTTATAAACAATGAATAAACCATACCATCAAATCACTGGCCCCAATGTTTACACACTTAATAATAAATGTGGCGCCGTGGCAGAGTGGGTTAGGCCGTCAATTGACTGGTTAAGCAACATTGGGGCTGGTCAGTCGTTGGATGGGTGACCGCTCTCCTCGGCGTTGATTCCTTGGGAAAGGATCTTTACCATAATTTCCTCAGTCTACTCAGCTGTAAATGAGTACCTATTCCTGATGGGGTAGGGTCCAGCTATGGGCTAAATAGCAAAACTCAGCAATGATGGAAATAAATGAAGGATTAAACGACAACTACGTAAATGGAACCTCTGGCAACAGAGGAGCTTCGTCCGGCAGCCAGGTATTCAGCCCAATTGAAGGGGAAGACGGTCAGGTACTTGGAGGTCGTCATCCAGCAACTGACCACCACAACGACAGTAACCAACAACCAGAGACTGGAGCTACAGAAGCAAACCAGAGGAAGAAATGGACAAGAGAAGAAAATAAGGAAATATTGAGATGCTACATCAGAAGCAACCCGACGGAGAGAGGATACAGAAGAAGGTTGGTCAACATCTGGAATGAGAGGAATAACACCCCCAAAACAGACAGAGGCTGGCAGACCAAGTAAGGAACATAAAGAAAAAGAACTGGCTCTCCCCAACAGAAAGAGAGGAATTGGAAAGGGAAATGACACACGGCAACGAATTACAAAAAGACGAACTGAGAGACGATGCCACAGAAGACGACAGGGATGATGAGGTATCAAACAACGACATACGAAGAAACACCTACGAAGTAACAGACGGGACGGAATGGGTAGAAAAGATCAGACAATGGATGAAGCCAGATACAGAGAGAACAAAGATTCCCTCCATGAAAGCCTACAACACCAAGAAATTAAGGGAGAAAACAAGTGAGGTCAATGAAATAATGAGACTAATACACACTACCAATATCACAGAAACAAATAACTTGACATATGCAGGAGCAAGATTAGTAGCAGAACTGATGGGGATACGAACACCAACACCACCAGCACAACAAACCCAACAGAAACCAAAACAGCAACCGCCTTGGAAAAAACGTCTAGAAAAGCAAATCATGGTGATGAGATCAGACTTGAGTAAACTGAAAGAGATGGCAGAAAAAGGCTAAGAAGCAAGAAAACAAGGGAGGAACTGAACGAGAAATACAAAGTACAGGAGAGGGGACTAAACAACACAATAGAAGATGTAAAACAGAGGCTTAAGGCCAAAGCACATAAGATCCAACGGTACATGAACAGGAATAAGGGATACCAACAGAACAAACTATTCGGAACCAACCAGAAAAGACTATACAGCCAACTAAGAGGGGAAGACAACCACCAAGAAATTCCTGAAGCCGAACCAAGTAAGAGACTCTGGGAAAACATCTGGAGCAATCCGGTATTACACAACAAACATGCAACATGGCTCCAGGAAGTCAAGGCTGCAGAAACAGGGAGAATAAAAAAATATTCACTGACATCACGACAGATACAGTCAGACACTAACTAAAGAAAATGCCCAACTGGAAAGCCCAAGGTCCCGATGAAGTCCATGGATACTGGCTCAAAACCTTCAAGGCCCTACACCCAAGAATAGCAGAACAACTCCAACATTGTATCACTTATCACCATGCGCCCAAATGGATGACCACAGGAAGGACATCCTTAGTCCAGAAAGACAAGAGTAACTACAGGCCTATCACCTGCCTACCAATAATGTGGAAGTTACTAACAGGTATCATCAGCGAAAGGCTATACAACTACCTAGAGGATACAAACACCATCCCCCACCAACAGAAAGGCTGCAGAAGGAAGTGTAGTGGCACAAAAGACCAGCTCCTGATAGACAAAATGGTAATGAAGAACAGTAAGAGAAGGAAAACCAACCTAAGCATGGCATGGATAGACTATAAGAAAGCCTTCGACATGGTACCACACACATGGCTAATAGAATGCCTGAAAATATATGGGGCAGAGGAAAACACCATCAGCTTCCTCAAAAATACAATGCACAACTGGAATACAATACTTACAAGCTCTAGAATAAGGCTAGCAGAGGTTAATATCAGGAATACAATACTTACAAGCTCTGGAATAAGGCTAGCAGAGGTTAATATCAGGAGAGGGATCTTCCAGGGCGACTCACTGTCCCCACTACTCTTCGTAGTAGCCATGATTCCCATGACATAAGTACCACAGTAGATGGATGTCGGGTACCAACTCAAGAAAAGAGGCAACAGAATTAACCATTCTGATGTTCATGGACGACATCAAGCTGTATGGTAAGAGCATCAAGAAAGCAGATACCCTAATCCAGACTGTAAGGATTGTATCTGGGGACATCAGGATGGAGTTTGGAATAGAATAATGTGCCTTAGTCAACATACAAAAGGGCAAAGAAACAAGGACTGAAGGGATAAAGCTACCAGATGGGAACAACATCAAACACATAAGTGAGACGGGATACAAATACCTGGGAGTAATGGAAGGAGGGGATATAAAACATCAAGAGATGAAGGACACGATCAGGAAAGAATAAATGCAGAGACTCAAGGCTATACTCAAGTCAAAACTCATCGCCGGAAATATGATAAAATCCATAAACACATGGGCAGTGCCAGTAATCAGATACAGCGCAGGAATAGTGGAATGGACGAAGGCAGAACTTCGCAGCATAGACCAGAAAACGAGGAAACATATGACAATACACAAAGCCCTACACCCAAGAGCAAATACGGACAGACTATACATTACACGAAAGGAAGGAGGGAGGGGACTACTAAGCATAGAGGACTGCGTCAGCATCGAGAACAGAGCACTGGGGCAATATATGAAGACCAGTGAAGACGAGTGGCTCAAGAGTGCTTGGGAAGAAGAACTGATAAAAGTAGACGAAGACCCAGAAATATACAGAGACAGGAGAAAGACAAACAGAACAGAGGAATGGCACAACAAACCAATGCACGGACAATACATGAGACAGACTAAGGAACTAGCCAGCGATGACACGTGGCAATGGCTACTGAGAGGAGAGCTCAAGAAGGAAACTGAAGGGATGATAACAGCGGCACAAGATCAGGCCCTAAGAACCAGATATGTTCAAAGAACCATAGATGGAAATAACATCTCTCCCATATGTAGGAAGTGCAATACGAAAAATGAAACCATAAACCACATAGCAAGCGAATGTCCGGCACTTGCACAGAACCAGTACAAAAAGAGGCATGATTCAGTAGCAAAAGCCCTCCACTGGAGCCTGTGCAAGAAACACCAGCTACCTTGCAGTAATAAGTGGTACGAACACCAACCTGAAGGAGTGATAGAAAACGATCACGCAAAGATCCTCTGGACCATGGTATCAGAACAGATAGGGTGATGCATGCAAATAGACCAGACGTGACGTTGATTAACAAAATCAAGAAAGTATCACTCATTGATGTCGCAATACCATATCACACCAGAGTTGAAGAGAAAGAAAGGGAAAAAATGGATAAGTATCAAGACCTGAAAATAAAAATAAGAAGGATATGGGATATTGTACCCATAATCATAGGAACACTAGGCACGATCCCAAGATCCCTGAAAAGGAATCTGGAAAAACTAGAGGCTGAAGTAGCTCAAGGACTCATGCAGAAGAGTGTGATCCTAGAAACGGCGCACATAGTAAGAAAAGTGATGGACTCCTAAGGAGGCAGGATGCAACCCGGAACCCCACACTATTAATACCACCCAGTCGAATTAGAGGACTGTGATAGAGCAACAACAACTACAAAAAAAAAAAATAATAATAATAGTAAAATTGGAAGAATTCTATTTCAGTGGTCACCTTTTATGATCTAGTTTAATAATGTATGGACATGTATACATTATGTGTATAATGACTATGCATAAAGATACCCATATCACACGAAATATCACCTATTTACCGAGTTCTCTCGGAAGGGACAAGAGCAAGCGTGTATATGTATATATATGTGTATATATATGTATATATATATATATATATATATATATATATATATATATATATATATATATATTATGCGAAAAAAAAAAAACCAAAAAAAAACCAAAAATATTCCGCTTCTATCTAGACCAGTAACAGGGACCACTTACTGCTCGTATCTGCTGGGAAGATTGGATGGCAAAGTCTTGTCAATTCTAAACCGGAGATTATCCTCTCTCTCTCTCTCTCTCTCTCTCTCTCTCTCTCATCTCTCTCTCTCTCTCTCTCTCTCTCTCTCTCTCTCTCTCAACTATGAAATATATGGTAAATGTGCATACCTAGATGGATATGGGGATGATTGCAGAGATCTGCATCCAAAAATATGCAAAAACCTAAAATAAGGAAAAGGATGTAAGTTCGACAAAAAATGCAAATATATGCACCCTGTAGCCATGAATCATAATCAAATAAATAACCAACCAAGTAATAAAATCCAAAATAAGAAAGAAACAAATAAAGAGAGAAATCAAGAATATCAGGTAAAAGAGAAAAGCAAACCACACAATGAGATATGCAGAGATGTCAGCAAAAAATTTCAATGCATCAGCTCCAAAATTCTACTCAAGGGATAATAACTGTATTTATTATGCAAGAGGATATTGCAGAAACGGAGAAAATTGCAGATTCAGACACAAAATGAATAATTATGATGAAGGAAGATCAATCAAAATATTATGGAAAAGTTGGATTTTTTAATGTCAGAACTTTCTGGAATGAAAAAAGAACACATACCAGACGGAAAGAGACATGGGAAAATCCTTATTACTACCAATATTAAATGAAGGAGAAAACACGCAAACCATCATAGTGATGAATGCGCAGGGTTTAGTTACGAGTAACACTCAAAAAGAAAAATAGAGTACTTAGAAGAACTAACCCAAAATGAAAGAAAAGAAAATAGATATAATGAATATAAGTGAAACCTGGTATTCCCAAGAGACTGGGAATGATGATCAAATAAAAGGGTTCCAAACTTATAGATCAGATAGAAAAAATAGGAATCAAGGGGGAACCGCAATATATGGGAAAGACAAAAACAAGGAAAAATATATGAGAAATATAGTAAACTCAGAATGTGAACTAATAGCGGTAGAATTTGAATCTGAAAAAATTAATGACATAGTAATAATATAGACCTCCTAATACTAAAGAGTTTGACTTAATAATTGAAAAATTGGATGATATATGTAGAAATCACAAGGACTGGACTATTCTCCTATCTGGTGACTTCAACTTTCCTTTCGTAGAATGGAAAGAACGAATAGGAGATTGTGGATGTACTTATACATATTAAAAAAGAGAGTAATAGTAGTGCAGAAGATAAGAGGCAATTCGAAAAGCTATTAGATATGCTACTAGAATACAACATTCAACAAATAAAAAAATCACCTGCCAACAAGAAAGGAAAAATACTTTAGACCTAGTATTTGTGAACGAGGTGAATTATGTTAAAGAAATAATAGTTTATAATGCGAGTATTTCAGACCATAATGTCATAGAATTAACAGTTCATTCCAAAGCAAGTGAAAACAGAGATAAGCAAGAAATGAAAAAGTGGGAAGGATATGGAAAATACAACTTCTACAGTAAAAATATAAAATGGTCAGAAATAAATGAAGAATTAAACAAAGATTGGGATAAACATTTTCGTAAGCGATGACATAAGGGTAAATACGGAGATATTATATAAAATATTAGAGAAAATAGTGGATAAATATATACCGAAGAAGAAAAGTAAACATCATTCATGCATACCAAGAGACAGAAGGATCTTGTTCCAGAAAATCAGAAAGTGGCAAAAAGGTCTTGCAAAAGAAAAAAATGCATGGAAAGTTATAGAACTAAAAAGTAAGATAGAAAATGCAGAACAAAAGATTATACAATCAAAAGAAAATGAAAAACGGGAATTGGAAGAAAAAACCCTATTAAATATCAAGCAAAACCCCAAACTATTATACTCATATGCGAAGAAGATGAATAAAAGAAGAATAGAAATAGGCCCTCTGAGAATTGAAGGGAGATTAACAAATGAAAAAAAGGAAATTTGCAACATACTGGCAGAACGATATAAGAGAGAATTCACCCCTAGAGTAGATAATGTAAGATAATGATATAGAAGTAAGGGACGAAAATAGTGAATATCTAGCTGACATAGAAATTAATGAAGCTGATATTGTGCAGGCAATTAATGAAATTAAAATGGAGCTGCTGCAGGGCCTATGGAATCCCTGCTATTTTGTTAAAGAAAGTAGTTCATTCTATCGCAAAGCCACTTGCAATATTATTAAAACAAAGTGTAGATACAGGCAAGATTTATGATGAGCACAAATTTAGCATATATCACCCCTACTTTCAAAAGTGGATCAAGACTTGAGGCAAGTAATTATAGGCCTGTGAGTCTAACATCACATATTATGAAAGTGTATGAAAGGGTAATGAAGAAAAATATTATGAAACATTTAATAAAAAATAATTTGTTTAATATAGGACAACACGGTTTCGTACCCGGAAAAAGTACACAAACCCAACTGTTAGTCCACCGTGAGAACATATTCAAAAATATGAAAAGCGGAAATGAAACAGATGTGGTTTATCTAGACTTTGCAAAAGCTTTTGACAAAGTAGACCATAATATATTAGCAAAGAAAATTAGAAAACACAATATCGTAGATAAAATAGGAAGATGGTTAAAAGAATTTTTACACAACACAAAAAGCATAGTTATTGCAAAGATGAGAAATCGGATGAAACCAAGGTAATATCCGGTGTGCCACAAGGTACGGTGTTAGCTGCAATACTGTTTGTTATTATGATTGAAGACATAGACAGTAATGTTAAGGATTCGGTAGTGAGTAGTTTCGCTGATGACACAAGAATAAGTAGAGAAATTACTTGTGATGAAGATAGGAACGCTCTACAAAGAGACCTTAACAAAGTATATGATTGGGCAGAGGAAAATAGGATGGTATTTAACTCTGATAAATTTGAATCAATAAATTATGGAGACAGAGAAGGAAAGCGCTATGCATATAGGGACCTAATAATGAGACAATCACAAATAAGGAAGCAGTTAAAGACCTTGGTGTGATGATGAATAGGAACATGTTATGCAATGATCAAATAGCAATTCTTTTGGCAAAATGTAAAGCAAAAATGGGAATGTTGTTACGGCACTTCAAAACAAGAAAAGCTGAACACATGATTATGCTTTATAAAACATATGTTCGTAGTCCACTTGAATATTGCAATATGATATGGTACCCACACTATCAAAAGGATATTGCACAAATAGAGAGTGTACAAAGGTCCTTTACAGCTAGAATAGAAGAAGTTAAGGACCTTGACTAACTGGAAAGACAACAATCATTAAAATTATATAGTCTAGAAAGGAGAAGAGAACGCTACATGATAATTCAGGCATGGAAACAGATAGAAGGAATAACAGAAAATATCATGGAACTAAAAATATCAGAAAGAGCAAGCAGAGGTAGATTAATAGTGCCCAAAACAATACCAGGAAAAATAAGGAAAGCACACAGGACATTAATCCACTACGCACCAGCATCGATAATGCATCCCAGACCATCCAAGATTGGAAGATGCAAAATATACCGGAAGATGTACTAGCAACTCTCTGGTAGACATTAGAGGTGTCTCACACTGAGGGACCTGGGGCAACCCGAACGAACTGTAAGGTCTGTAAGGTAAGGTAAGGTAAGGTCTCTCTCTCTCTCTCTCTCTCTCTAAATTAAAGTTACAGCAGCGGATAGCTGATGTATTTCAGTGCTCCTCATACAGGTTTGATGTTTCGAATTATAGTCGTAATAACCTGGCATTTCCAGTTACTTCGATTGGCAAGTACAACTGATTTTGCAAAGTCTACACAACAAGCTGGGTTTTAGTATGTGGTCTGTGTGTAACTGATGCCAAGTGCGAAGGAAGAAACAATAAGTGAAATACGATGTATTTCGTTACCTTTTAAAGACAATCAAAATTCCTACAAATGCTTGCCCGTGGTCTGACAAATGAGACAGCACATAACCATGTTTACCAGACCATATTCAACATTATAATATCATGTTTAGCAGACCAAATTCAACATTCTAGAGTGGTACTTGCAGTCATCTGAACTACCATTTCCATGTTGAAAGTGGTATTAGATAAAATTAAATTAAAATTCATAGACTTGCCGACGTAAAATTATAATAAGATGATGAAATCAGTCATCTGAACTACCATTGCTATGCTGATAATTCATTAAAATTAAATAAAATTATAGATCTGCAAACATAAAATTATAAGTTGAAAGCAGTCATCTGAACTACCATTTCCATGCCGAAAGTTACATTAAAATTAAATAAAATATATAGATCTGCCGACACAAAATTATAATAATTGAAAAATAAAAACAAATCCCCTGTGGTGAGGAGGAACCTGTTGATTTTGCGAAACATTTCACCAATTCTGATGATATATCAAAATATCAATGTTTTTCATCATCAGAACTTCACAACGAGCCTACACGCCCTAGCCAGTTGAGGCATAATATGCAATGAACCGAATTGACATCTTTACCAAACCATTCGCCGTTATTCAGTTCCTACCAGCAACTACTCTGATGACCATAATTCTGTTACACTCTGTCTGACGGAATAAGTGCTAATAACTACAACGACTTCAGTACCAGCCTCTAATCGTTAAATATTTCATGTCATCCCTAATCACACTAATTACATATGATTATATTTCAGAATCTGAATGGACGTATATGAAATATTTGTGGATGTACCATGAGAATGTTGTGATTATATATATATATATATATATATATATATATATATATATATATATATATAGATATATATATATATATATATATTATATATATATATACATCACAACATATATAGGTATATGTATAGTATATGCATGTATATATATATATATATATCTATAATATATATATTATATTATATATATATATATAGTATATATATATATATATATATTATATATATATATATATATATGGGTGTCCATAAAGTCCCAGTACCATTACAAGTATTTATTGCTTGAAATGGTACTGGGACTATATGGACATCCTGTATGTATGTGTGTGTGTATGTATATATATATATATATATATATATATATATATATATATATATATATATATATATATAAATTATATATTTAAACTTTGTCCATAATTCTCCATGGAATTTTCGACACCCCAATGCGAAACCTTTTCACTTTATGGAGGCTAAAAAACTGACTGAATTAGACAACCAATACTAACCCTCACGTGGAATTCAAAGGTACAGATTAACCTCATCACGAAATGCCTTCATTCAAAGGATGAGAGAGAGAGAGAGAGAGAGAGAGAGAGAGAGAGAGAGAGAGAGAGAGAGAGAGAGAGAGAGAGAGAGAGAGAGAGTCAAATCAGCCCGAGGGACATGAAAGTCAACTTGATTAGAGAGAAAGTAGAAAAAGAGGCATTTTTTTATCCTAAAGAAACAGAGAGAATTTGGGTAAGGAAAATAATAGTAATAAAAATAAACACATTAAAAATAAAAATAAAAATAAGAACAAAAATAAAAATAAAATGAAAAGTAAAAATATTAAAATATAAATAAAACAAAAATAAAAAATAAAACAAAAATCATAAAATAAAATGAAAAATAAAAATTATAAAATAATTTTAATACAAATAAAATAAAAAAATAATAAAACCAAAATTAAAAATTAAAATGCTAAAATAATTATAATAAAAATTCAAATAAAAATAAAAATAAAATTTTAAAAATAATTATTAAATATAATTATAACAAAAATAAAAATAAAAACAGAATTAAAAAGGTGGAAAAATATACAGATGAAATTCGCTGGTCAACTAAGAAAGATGATGAGACGAAGTCTCCGGTCCTTAAACGAATTCATTTACTTTCCATCATCAATACGTTCGACTGACTAAGTATTATTTGATGGAAGCATTAATTTCTGGTCTGGTGATCTGTGATCAGCGATCGTACACTTTCCTTGTGTTTCACTCTACATGAAGTATACGATATAAGTCTAAAAATTGTTCTGCCCAGAAGCAGAAAGGAACCTCAATTAGTGCCTATCTCCCATAAGGGAATATGTGTGATTTGGGAATTTTTTGTTTGTAATGGAGTACATCTATGAGGCCACGGCCACTGCAGTAATGCAGGGGGAAAAAACGCTCATTAAACTCGCGTGCACTAGGAAATGGCACATTTGCATTTACAAGCCATGAGCACTTTATCGGGCATAGTATCCAAGTAGTAAAGCTTAACTTAGTACGCATTTGCCTGTGGTATTTCGAGAGAGGAGAATCTGCCACTGAACAGGCATTACATCACACCTAATATGCACAATAGTACAGGAAGTGCTCACTTTCCTAAGGATGCAGTATCTAAAGACAATGGCATTTCCTAAAGGAAAAGTGTCCGTATAATTGTACTATGTACATCCCTTAAACAATCTTCTATATATATTAATATATATATATATAATATATATATATATATATATATATATAAATATATATATATATCATCAAGCTATAAATGTCCTTGTAGTTCGCTCTACTTCGGAATCAATTAATTTTCATATAATTTCTTACCAACTGAAAAATTCCCCTTCAGTTAATATATATGGAAACATATTAATTCCTAGGTAGAGCGAATTAGATATTAAAGGACATTTGTAGCTTAATGCATAGGAAGGTATATACGAATGACGGTGATGTGATAAGACTCATATATGTAAAATTGTTCATGGCGTAGTTTGGGCAGCTGGTTTGCCTCACTGTTTTTACTTATTTTTATCAGTCTTACTCTTTCTTTTGTATAGCTAGGCGTTTCTAAGATTTTAGTGAAGTTTGCCTTTGAAGGTACTGTTGAATTTTAACTTTTAACTTTTTATTTTACTGAGAGCTGTTGCCATTACATTTTTAATATAAATTAAATCAAATTGAGTATTAATGTTCACAAATTTTATATATTTTTAGCATGGAAAATGCGACTTGGAATTCGTCGCGAAACGTCGGCATTGAAATAAACTGTAAAAAGATGAGGATACCTTACCCTACTACTTCCTTCGTGATATATCTTCTTTGAGCTCCAGCTCCGGCCCTTATGTGTATATATATATATATATACACAATATATATATATATATATATATATATATATATATATATATATAATATATATTATAATATATATATATATGATATATATTATAAATTTTTCCATGAGAAGTAAAAGAAGAGAAATATGTACAGATAAAGTCTCCTCGTTATTATTATTATATTATTATTATATTATATTATATTATATTATATATTATATTGTAATACTACAAATGACATCTGAATAAATGAGAATTGGTTTCGAATCTAAGTACGGTCGGCTGGAAATCGAACTTTTTCTGAAATATTAATCTGAAATATTACAAACATATTTCAGATTCAGTCAGCAAACGCGTCTGCAAAAGGTCACCGAGTCGTTTTCCGCTCGGTGTGCACCTGTAAGCTACAGTGATGTGAAGGAAGGGTAAATAAATGACTTACAGAAGAGGGATGGAGAGAGAGAGAGAGAGAGAGAGAGAGAGAGAGAGAAAGAGGAGGCTCACAACTCGACAACTTCCCCCCAAAATACAGTTGATGAAGGACCAATTGATTCCATCTGCTGTGGAGATTGGAACATTCGCGCGATTCTAGGCCAGTTATATCATCCTTTCCTTCCTTCCTTCTCCCTGCCTCTCCTCTATCACTTTCTCCCTTTTTTGCCTAAACTATTCCTTTGGTGAAATACGAGAGACTCTTCCCTGCACTTGCTATCCAATCAGGGAGAGACTTTCGTGGGCCATCAGCTGAACATCATTCATTGAACTCTCTCTCTGTCTCTCTCTCTCTCTCTCTCTCTGTCTCTCTCTCTCTCTCCGTTATCTTTTTATGTGAAAGGTTTGATCTCAAAGTGGCCCTTTGAACTCCGTTCTCTTTGTTTGTATTAGTTCCCCGAATTATCCACTTTTGTGCTGTAATATCATTGTCTTTATATCTCTCGTCGATTCGTCGGTGGCAAAGGACTGCCATCAAAATGCATTAGTTATATTTCTGAGAATGACAGCCAAGGGCAATAGGATTCCAACATATACGCAATGCAAAAGGAGACCATGGGGTGGGGGGGTTATGTCCAACGGTGTGTGAGGAGGAGGAGGGTAATAATTGAAGATTATTATTGATTGTTTAGACAGTATCTATTACATGCATTTTTAACTCCTTTCGCCTCAAGTGAAATGTAAATTTTTGCATTTATGACTGAAGGCATCATTATTTATGATCTTATTTTATTTTTTTAATACCATGACGCACAAATTAAGCCTTAAACGACTCCCGTCTATCAAAGTGCTAGAAATTAAATAATGGTAGCCCGCCATTCTGAGACTTCTTTATTGGACATGAACCTTTTCAGTTTAATAATTAATAAAACTAGAAAATCAACAAATATTGTCAGGACAATACAAACAAGACCTATTCCGACCTCCAGCTGAAACGGGGTGCGTGCTAAAATCTGCAGACAAATAGAGTAGTTTTGTAGTCGAAAATTAAAATAAACACGCTATATTTTATTAGAAATAATTGTTCTGTACTGTTTAACATGCACATTATTTATTTTTTATATTTTCATGCTATTAAATAAATTATAAATATCCTACCTTGAAATTCCTGTATCTTTAACTCAACGCAACACACCTTTTTCAGACCTTTTTGGGCTTTCCTACCCCCCCACCCCCCTACAACAAAAACAACAAAGTAGTTTGTAGGCTTACTCCCCGAGTAAGCGATAATAGATACGAAATCTTGTTACTCAGATCATATTTAAGAACTTACAATATAGCTGTAATTCCATCAAATCACTAATCAATGAGTCTTCACTATATTGAGTCTACAGCAGCACAAGTTGTTTCTAAGTATAATGTGAGTTATGCGTCAAGTGATTTAAATCCACTGATGGATTTACCTTCATATAAAAATTTTTTTACTTCCATATAAATTTTTTTTGCGATTTTCAAAATTGACGTTTCATTTTATTTGTCTTTTAGAGTTTCGATAATTTTCTCTTTAAAAAAAAAATCCATTTCTGATGTTTTCCTTTATTCTCCCATAATGAAAATTAACAAAATTTTTATATCTCCTATAAACTTTTTTGTTGTGGGAATGTTAGCTGTAAAATCACACCTAGAGCACCACTTTATCTCCATTATTTTGAAGGTAATTCGCAAATATAGTAGTATACTGATACTCTCTCTCTCTCTCTCTCAGAAATGAACTTAAGCTGCTAAAAACTTTATCTAATTCGTAATAGTACTCTAAAATGACATTTACAGCCATTTTCAAGCTTTTATTAGACCTTAGATAAAAACTGACCGACTAGCAACCAATCCTGTAAAGGCACAAGTAAACTTTATAGTATACGGTTGAAAAATGAAAGAAAATCAATGTCTACAGAAAACGGTCAACACTAATATTTTAATGATGAACTACACTAAACACAACATTGGTCAATGATTTGGTACAGTACCTTTCTTGGTTTTATTTTACCTTCGAATTTGTCACAAAGCGTAAACTTATCACCAGTTTTCTTTCTTATTAAAATCTAGATTATTGCACATTCAGGATTCAACATAAGTGCACAGATTTTCTGTCCCTTTCCAACGAATATACGACCGGACTACAAATTCCTGAGTTGTATGCTACTATTGCACCAGCCCCTGGTTTTCAGCCATGCCTCTAGCTTTGGTTAGGTTACGTTAGCTTAGGTTAGAACCTATACTGTAATTTGGGTGTGAGATAACATTTCGATGTGGAAAACATTATGAGATTAATTTCAAGAAAATTCTATGATTAGTTTTTGAGTAGTACTAGGTTACATCTTTGGAAAATACGATTTCATTCTTTCCAAACGAGTTATTGTGATATAAAGTAGCATTCAATAATGAATATAGAAAATACTTCTCTTCAAAGAACCAATAACAATAAGAAAATCAGGTATAATGACAACATAACCTGGTTCGAGTTTTCCCTCTTATTTTTATCTTGAAAATTTCTTGTTGGATGGTCATTTTCCTTCTTATTATGAGTGGTACTGTACGCCAATGTATTTAGGCTCCAATGATGTTCCAGGGCTGATTGAATATAAACAGTACAGGAGCAGATGTTACAAAAAAAAAATTGATTGAGGAGCAGCGAATGAAAATAAATAAATAAGCAAAATTCAGCAGAATGGATTTTAGCATTTGTGCCCAAAGGAAGGGAACAGTGGGTTGCCTAACTGGAGATACTGAATACGTACATAGTCATAGCATAAGTAGACTACTAACTGAAATTTGTGGTTCTGTGAATGGATAATTATTGAAAACGCTCATGGCTAAGATGTGTGCAAGGATTTTTACGCTGGTTCCTAATAAGAAAGGCAGCTAAAATTATCAATTTAAAACGAAATCAACAGCTTAATATACGATATGACCGTGCAATGATCTGCCTAACATAGACAAATGCTTGATGGGGTGATTCCATCAACAGCAGAGCAGCTAAAAAAAAAAAAAAAAAAAAAAAAAAAAAAAAAAAAAAAAAACAGAAGCGATTAACTTTATGCAACTTGGTCACATACAAATGGTTGACCGAGTATCTACAAGTGATAAGTACCTTCGAAGTAGCAGCGATAATTCTCCTAAAATAGATTAGCCAGCATTTTTCAAATTGCTTTGAAACTGAAATGAACTGAATATATAGATTTTAGGCCAAAAGGCAATGCACTGAGAGCAAAAGTTTTGGAAGGTGTAACAGAAAGAATATCACCTCAAAGCAATTTCACAATGAATCCATGTCAGGAGTAAGAAGGAAGAAAGAGAATATGAAAGGAGGTACATCAAAAGGAACGAAAGGGTTGCAGCTTGGGATCGAAGGCATGCTGATAAGAACCTTAAGTAATGCGCACGCACACACACACATAATATATATATATATATAATATATATATATATATGTATATATATATATATATATATATATATATATATATATACATATTTATATATATACGATATATATATATATAAACCCCAAAGACCATGAAATAGGAAAAGATCGTAAGGTCAGAGAAAGATAGAAAAAAAATAATAGAAGGAACGACAAAAAATATACAACTTGAGAGAGAGAGAGAGAGAATAATTAGTATTCAAGAAAAAGGAAGAGCAACGGAGCGACACGGATGAAAGGAGAAACAGGAAAAAGAGTACGATTCAAGTGATGTTCAGCTGCCATAAAACAAGTGGTTGTTAAACGTTATTCTGATCTGCAGTTTTTCTATTTCGCTTACTCGGTGAGTTAAGCCTACAAACTACTTAGTTATTGTTGTTGTCGTTGTTGTTGCTGTTGTCATTCTTCTTGGTGGGGGGGGGGGGGGGGGGGGGGGGGGGGGGGGGGGGGGGGAGGTTTAGGAAAGGTCTACTGAAAAGCCTGAAAAGGTCTAAAAAAAAAAAAAAAAAAAAAAAAAAAAAAAAAAAAAAAAAAAAAAAAAAAAAAAAAAAAAAAAAAGAGGTGTTTTGCGTTGAGTTAAAAGATCCTGGAATTTCAAGATAGGACATTTATGATTTATTTATTAGAGTGAAAAACGGTAAAAAATAAATAAATTGCATGTTAAACAGTACAGAATAAAATAAAATAAAGAGAGAGCCATGAGACAGGCGTGAGAAAAATCCCAAAATGTGAAACACTATTTGTCATGACAAAGAATAAACTGGTAATCATCTTCTTCTTCTTCCCAGCTTGTTCCCATTTTTATATGGGGTCGCCGTTTCGGATGAGCCGTTTCCATCTATTTCTATCCTGCGCTTCTGCCTCATCAATTCCCTTCTCATGTAAGCCTACTCTCACACAGTCCTTCCATCTCTTTCTGGTCTCCCTCTTCTTCTTCCCTTGCACCTCCACCCCCATAGTATGTCTCCCAGCGTGGTCCTCATCTCTCCTCAACAGGTGTCCATACCATCTCAGCCTCCCCTCCTGCACTTTCTTTGATACTTCCACCACCTTAGTCGACCCCCTTATGTAGTCATTTCTGATCCTATCCTCTCTTGTCACCCCAGACATCCACCTAAGCATTCTCATTTCTGCCAACATTCATCTTCTTCTTTGCTCTGTTTTTCTCATGCTTGCTGTTTCCGTACCATACAGCATTGCTGTTCTTTACCACTGTCTTGTGAAATTTTCCTTTTACCTAAGCGGCACTCTTTAAACAAAACTGGTAATCTGACGGTAGGTAATTAAACAGAAAAAAACAGTCGAAAGAGAAAATCCTAAAAAATTAATCATTTCATCTGACCCTCGAAAGATATTAAAGTCTAAGTTTCATAGAATCGAGGAAAAAACCAGCATATTTTAGTAACCATTTGCAAGCAAGTGAAGTAATAAAAACACTCGTAATCTAAATCAGTAGAACAAACTGGAGCTATAAAAACAACAGATCGTGACAGATGCAGGTCATATTACTCTCTTGGAACTGTTGTTCTTTCTTCGTGGTTCGTAGGAATAAAAACCTTAGTCGACCCCCTTATGTAGTCATTTCTGATCCTATCCTCTCTTGTCACCCCAGACATCCACCTAAGCATTCTCATTTCTGCCACATTCATCTTCTTCTGCTCTGTTTTTCTCATGCTTGCTGTTTCCGTACCATACAGCATTGCTGTTCTTACCACTGTCTTGTGAAATTTTCCTTTTAACCTAAGCGGCACTCTTTAAAACTGGTAATCTGACGGTAGGTAATTAAACAGAAAAAAACAGTCGAAAGAGAAAATCCATAAAAAATTAATCATTTCATCTGACCCTCGAAAGATATTAAAGTCTAAGTTTCATAGAATCGAGGAAAAAACCAGCATATTTTAGTAACCATTTGCAAGCAAGTGAAGTAATAAAAACACTCGTAATCTAAATCAGTAGAACAAACTGGAGCTATAAAAACACAGATCGTGACAGATGCAGGTCATATTACTCTCTGGAACTGTTGTTCTTTCTTCTATTATCTTTGAGGAATTAAAAACGTTTTAATTTATTATCTTCGAGATGCAAACTTCTTCATGCAACTTCATCTCCTTCTATCTAGGAAAACTCTCTAAGTCAAGACGCAAAAGCTGCATCTTATGACGTCAAGATTTCAAAATGTCAATCTACTTTTTCGTTAGTTTTTTTTTTTTTTTTCTAACTCTTTTAGATGACATCACACACCGCCATGATTTCGTATAAAATTAATCCAGCAGTTTCTCAACACAACTTCAACCAAAGTCGTTCCCGGAGATATGAATAGTTGTACTTGCATGATGGCGTTTTTTTTTTCTTTCTTTCTTTTTTCGACAATTTCAGAGCTGTTTGTTAATGATAACTGTCTCCTCTGTTCCGTCTCCGTATTGCATTTTCCTCTTTCTCTATTTAGCGGAATAAATGATCTCTAAGCGTCGAATACATTCATTCTCTTATCAATCTTAAGCCTGGATTTCAACGCTCAGTGCAAAAGTCAAACAATATTCATTCTCTGCCGAGTGATACTTTCCATTTCAAACCCCAAGTTTCGTTCATCATCAGGTACCAATTTCACTGCTTAAGTTAACAAGACAAAACTTTAATTATTTACTTATTTTTATTCTTTTTTTTCCGAATTGTTGTCAGACAAAGCCATCATTTTATGTGTTGTTTACAGAGACGAATGTGACAAGAGGCTGTGTTTACGTTCGTTCGATTCCGAGAAGCGTGGGATTGTCTTATTCTCAAGTTAGCTTCGCCCAAAACATTCTTAATGGCCTTCTTAATGTCATGCTTACTTCCAAGGTCAGCATGCTATCGTTCAAGAAGACGCTGACTAGTCTGGGAATCACTTTCCTCCCATCAGGAGGAAGAGGAGGAGGAGGAGGAGGAGGAATGAATTTGCCTCACCAGAGGCAGCGCCTGTGCGCAGACCACCAAATGTACGATGACCTGCGAAACCTACCCACCACCTCGCCTTCGGCCCGACCTGCACGATGCATTGCATGGCCTTACAGCCTTAGTCCGCCGTCGCTCGAATACCATAGGTACGACAACCTCTCCCTAGAGTCCAGACTCTGGCGCCGTAGGAGGATGGGTGGTTGGCTGTGCGGCGCTGCCAGTGCCACCCGCCTTTCTAGGAATGGCCTCGGACCGCTTAGTGTAGGACAGAGTGTCGACCATTTACAACCTCTTTTCAGGGGGGAACGGTGCCTTTGGGCACTCTACGACACGCACGTCAGCAGGTGGAACATTTCAGTGAGGTAAGTCGCTGTATGAAGTTATTCGACAAATATTTTTATTTATTCTGTCTGCTTGCCGACAGGTGTTCCCCGGAACGCTATTGCACACCTGTTTCCAATCTTAGTGCAAAATGAGATATTATCTGGAAGAAAGCACACGTCCTTGGCTGAGCTGATAAGACCGGCCTTACCTGACTGACAAAAGACATGAATAATTAATGTATCTGGTTTAACTTTCTCATTTTTGGTGCACTTATTCTCAATCATCGATACTTCCTTCAAAGTGCTAAAACAATGCCGGAAACAATATTAAAAGAAAGGGAATAGCGCTCACTTCCAGCAGACTAATGAAATGAAAAATACATTTTTAGTATCCGTGGTTATTCAACTGTCAGCAAAACTCTTCAAACCATTCAAGTGTGTTTATAGTTTGGCCGTGAAATGCAGTTTCGTTCAGGTGGAGAAATATTTCATTGCTCCCTTTCTTAGTAATAATAATAATAATAATAATAATAATAATAATAATAATAATAATAATAATAATGTTTCAATAATAGACGAGGCTACAAGGCTTCTAAACACAGACGTGAAAGATTATCTTTGATGTTGAACTTGGCAGTGATTTTCTGTAGAAATTCAGCGACAAGATGCACCTGGGAAACATCTGCGAGTTGAGTCTTTATAGTCAAAAAGAGAACTCAAGTTGAAATGATTAACGCTCATCAGAAGAGGCATTTAAAGAATGCGTCTACTTGCTTTATCATTCACAGGAACGCGGGGAATGAATGTATTATTGTCTCTTCTTCCTCCTCCTCCTCCTCTTCTTCTTCTTCTTTTTCTTCTTCTTCTCCAGCAATTTTACTTGAGCGAATCGAGCATCATTTTGTAATTCGTACACAAAATGAAAAACTGTGCGGATGCGCGCACGCACGTACACAGATATTTATGTATTCGCTACTTAATAAGGGTGGAAGTTAGTCCACCGAAATATAGTCCTTAGCTTTAAACACTGTTTTAATGTGGCCTTTTATACTTGAGACGTATCCTGTTTTAACAGAAGAATTTACACACACACACACACACACACACACACACATATATACACACACACACACATATATATATATATATATATATATATATATATATAGAAATATATATATATATAATATATATATTATATATATATATAATATAGATATATATATATATATTATATATATATATATACCGTGACTAATCGTCAGCCTATCTTTGCACGAACATGGTGCTTTCTACATAAAAATTTAGAGCACAATTATAAATATATATAAATATCGCATATACAAGAATATTGTTAAATAAGCAATTGTCTTCTAAATCTGCCAATCTATTGATGGGTGTTATTCCAACTAAACAGAACGAGAGGCGAAGTCGAGGAAGCGTTGCAGATGCTTTCTCTCGTCAGCCAGTAGTTGTACTTTCTAATCTCTTTCTCTCTTAGAAAAAAAAAAAAAAAAAAAAAAAAAAAAAGTGCGCGAAACTCGCCTTTCCAGGTCTTTTTCTGACAGCTCACGGCTATTGTAACCTCACCACCATCTGTTCCATTGTCCTGCAGCGTTAAAGCAGTTTATACGATGTAGAATCTCACACCTGTTGACGTACTTGGCAAAGTTGGGTCTCCTCAAAATAAGAGAGCTTGATGGTCAACAATTTGTTCAAGTAGTGGAGGTTAAACACTTAGTGCGATTACATCTGGTTGCGTTCAGAAACCTTTATTCCACTGCGTTACTTTCTCTGAATTTCTTCAGGTTACGAATTTCTATTTTTTTGTTTTTACGTATAATAAAAGCAGCGCTTTTTTTCATTTTTGCTGATTCTGTTGTTGTCTCTTTAGGTTTTTGCTTTTAATGATTTCCGGAATTTTGTCAGCTATTGTCTTATTGTGTGGAAAACCTTATGACTTTCTCTCTCTCTCTCTCTCTCTCTCTCTCTCTCTCTCTCTCTCTCTCATCCATTAATGATTATTTACAGTTTACCCTTTATCACAGATTCGTAAGAGCGGGCTAGAATTACCTCAAAGGCACTTTGATATGAGGTTTCTTTTTTTTTTTGTTTTTTTTTTTTTTTTTTACACATCTTTCACGGAGGAATTTGCAATCATATTTGAATTGGTTCTTCGAAAGTAAGTAATGTCAATTACAAAGATAAGAGACCGTACACTCATAACGACGAAACTTTAAAAACGGAATAACGTTAGATAATTCAAGTCCTCACTGACTAAATATGGACTGTAAATACAGAGCATCTATGTATTTAAGTGGGAATATACCGAAATACGTTGAGATATACAGTTTTAGTTCCATAAAATCAGTAAGGGCTTGCAGAAAATCGAAATTTTAATTTCCGGAGCTTTTTTGAATGCAGATAATGTTTCGAAAAATAAAAAAATAAATAAACAAATAAATATATAAATAAAATAAATAAATAAATAAATAATAAATAAATAAATAAATAAATAATAAATAATAATAGCGCACAGGGACCCGCATCCTACTCCAACGACCAAAAATGTGTAGATATAATGAATAGTCCGATATTCATCCTTCGTGACCATCACCCAATTCATTCATATGTACTCAAAAGAGAGAGAGAGAGAGAGAGAGAGAGAGAGAGAGAGAGATTCATAAATCGCTTTAGCAGATGAGATGATATCTTGTGATGTTTTTTACAAGAGACTATTGCTTATTCACGAATTGGTTTTTTTCTGAAATGGAGGGAACAGAACGAGCTTCCAAACAGACAGACAGACAAAGACAGATATTGAAAAAAAAAAAAAAAAAAAAAAAAATGCATGAAATCACAGAACACCTCTACTAACTGAATTTTGAATCATTCTTCCGATTTCCGTTTCCCGTGATTCTTTCAAGGTTATTATCCCATTTCCATCTTGGTCTTTTCTCGCATGAATGAATGAATAAATTTCATGGGCGTATAGAAAAGAGGAGAGGTGGTGTTAAACATCATTGTTATTAGTCATTGATGATGACATATTTTAAAAAGAGGAGAGGTGAAACATCATTGTTACAGACCAGGATTCGATGATAGACAATATTTTTTCAATGCAAAAATCCTGACTTGGCAAAAGACGGAGCAAAAGAGGACTCTGACGAAGTTCCTTAGCAACTGCCGTGGGTGGCGAGGCCTCTTACTGGCCGGCCGAAAAATAATAATCTGTGCAAATAAAGCATTTTGGAGCCAGAGTAGGGAGACCGACCTTTCTCTGC
>NC_061107.1:71056891-71104391 GCF_015104395.2 Macrobrachium nipponense
CTGGAGAAGAGGAAGGAAGAAGAAGAATAAGAAGAAGAAGAAAAAAAAAAAGGAAGAAGAGGAGGTTAGGAGGAAGGAAGAAGAGACAATAATACATTCATTCCCCGCGTTCCTGTGAATGATAAAGCAAGTAGACGCATTCTTTAAATGCCTCTTCTGATGAGCGTTAATCATTTTAACTTGAGTTCTCTTTTTGACTATAAAGACTCAACTCGCAGATGTTTCCCAGGTGCATCTTGTTCGCTGAATTTCTACAGGAAAAATCACTGCCGAGTTCAACATCAAAGATAATCTTTCACGTCTGTGTTTAGAAGCCTTGTAGCCTATTACTAAGAAGGGGAGCAATGAAATATTTCTCCACCTGAACGAAACTGCATTTCACGGCCAAACCATAAACACGCTTGAATGGTTTGAAGAGTTTTGCTGACAGTTGAATAACCACTGATTCTAAAAATGTATTTTTCATTTCATTAGTCTGCTGGAAGTGAGCGCTATTCCCTTTCTTTTAATATTTTTTCCGGCATTGTTTTAACACTTTGAAGGAAGTATCGATGATTGAGAATAAGTGCACCAAAAATGAGAAAATTAAACCAGATACATTAATTATTCATGTCTTTTGTCAGTCAGGTAAGGCCGGTCTTATCAGCTCAGCCAAGGACGTGTGCTTTCTTCCAGATAATATCTCATTTTGCACTAAGATTGGAAACAGGTGTGCAATAGCGTTCCGGGGAACACCTGCGGCAAGCAGACAGAATAAAATAAAAATATTTGTCGAATAACTTCATACAGCGACTTACCTCACTGAAATGTTCCACCTGCTGACGTGCGTGTCGTAGAGTGCCCAAAGGCACCGTTCCCCCTGAAAAGAGGTTGTAAATGGTCGACACTCTGTCCTACACTAAGCGGTCCGAGGCCATTCCTAGAAAGGCGGGTGGCACTGGCAGCGCCGCACAGCCAACCACCCATCCTCCTACGGCGCCAGAGTCTGGACTCTAGGGAGAGGTTGTCGTACCTATGGTATTCGAGCGACGGCGGACTAAGGATGTAAGGCAATGCAATGCATCGTGCAGGTCGGGCCAAAGGCGAGGTGGTGGGTAGGTTTCGCAGGTCATCGTACATTTGGTGGTCTGCGCACAGGCGCTGCCTCTGGTGAGGCAAATTTATTCCTCCTCCTCCTCCTCCTCCTCCTCCTCTTCCTCCTGGTGGGAGGAAAGTGATTCCCAGACTAGTCAGCGTCTTCTTGAACGATAATGCTGACCTTGGAAGTAAGCATGACATTAAGAAAGCCATTAAGAATGTTTTGGGCGAAGCTAACATGAGAATAAGACAATCCCACGCTTCTCGGAATCGAACGAACGTAAACACAGCCTCTTGTCACATTCGTCTCTGAAAACAACACATAAAATGATGGCTTTGTCTGACAACAATTCGGAAAAAAAAAGAATAAAAATAAGTAAAATAAATAAAGTTTTGTCTTGTTAACTTAAGCAGTGAAATCGGTACTGATGATGAACGAAACTTGGGGTTTGAAATGGAAAGTATCACTCGGCAGAGAATGAAATAATGTTTTTGACTTTTGCACTGACCGTTTGAAAATCCAGGCTTAAGATTGATAAGAGAATGAATGTATTCGACGCAAGATTGATAAGAGAATGAATGTATTCGACGCTTAGAGACCATTTATTCCGCTAAATAGAGAAAGAGGAAAATGCGATACGGAGACGGAACAGAGGAGACAGTTATCATTAACAAACAGCTCTGAAATTGTCGAAAAAAGAAAGAAAGAAAAAAAAAACGCCATCATGCAAGTATAACTATTCATATCTCCGGGAACGACTTTGGTTGAAGTTGTGTTGAGAAACTGCTGGATTAATTTTATACGAAATCATGGCGGTGTGTGATGTCATCTAAAAGAGTTAGAAAAAAAACTAACGAAAAAGTAGATTGACATTTTGAAATCTTGACGTCATAAGATGCAGCTTTTGCGTCTTGACTTAGAGAGTTTTCCTAGATAGAATGAGATGAAGTTGCATGAAGAAGTTTGCATCTCGAAGTTAATAAATTAAAACGTTTTTAATTCCTCAAAGATAATAGATTAAAAAGTTTTTATTCCTACGAACCACGAAGAAAGAACAACAGTTCCAGAGAGTAATATGACCTGCATCTGTCACGATCTGTGTTTTTATAGCTCCAGTTTGTTCTACTGATTTAGATTACGAGTGTTTTTATTACTTCACGTGCTTGCAAATGGTTACTAAAATATGCTGGTTTTTCCTCGATTCTATGAAACTTAGACTTTAATATCTTTCGAGGGTCAGATGAAATGATTAATTTTTTATGGATTTTCTCTTTCGACTGTTTTTTTCTGTTTAATTACCTACCGTCAGATTACCAGTTTTAAAGAGTGCTGCTTAGGTTAAAAGGAAAATTTCACAAGACGGTGGTAAGAACAGCAATGCTGTTTGGTACGGAAACAGCAAGCATGAGAAAAACAGAGCAGAAGAAGATGGATGTGGCAGAAATGAGAATGCTTAGGTGGATTTCTGGGGTGACAAGAGAGGATAGGATCAGAAATGACTACATAAGGGGGTCGACTAAGGTGGTGGAAGTATCAAAGAAAGTGCAGGAGGGGAGGCTGAGATGGTATGGACACCTGTTGAGGAGAGATGAGGACCACGCTGGGAGACATACTATGGGGGTGGAGGTGCAAGGAAGAAGAGGGAGACCAAGAAAGAGATGGAAGGACTGTGTGAGAGTAGACTTACATGAGAAGGGAATTGATGAGGCAGAAGCGCAGGATAGAAATAGATGGAAACGGCGACCCCATATAAAAATGGGAACAAGCTGGGAAGAAGAAGATTACCAGTTTATTCTTTGTCATGACAAATAGTGTTTCACATTTTGGGATTTTTCTCACGCCAGTCTCATGGCTTTTTTTTTTTTTTTTTTTTTTTTTTTTATATTCTGTACTGTTTAACATGCACTTTATTTATTTTTTACGTTTTCACTCTAATAAGTAAATCATAAATGTCCTATCTTGAAATTCCAGGATCTTTTAACTCAACGCAAAACACCTTTTTTTTTTTTTTAGACCTTTTCAGGCTTTTCAGTAGACCTTTCCTAAACCTCCCCCCACCGCCCCCCCCCCCCCCCACCAAGAAGAATGACAACAGCAACAACAACAACGACAACAACAATAACTAAGTAGTTTGTAGGCTTACTCACCGAGTAAGGAAATAAAAGAAAAACATGCAGATCAGAATAACGTTTAACAACCATTTGTTTTATGGCAGCTGAACATCACTTGAATCGTACTCTTTTTTCCTGTGTCTCCTTTCATCCGTGTCGCTCCGTTGCTCTTCTTTTCCTTGAATACTAATTATTCTCTCTCTCTCTCTCTCTCTCTCTACTCTCTCTCACAAGTTTGTATATTTTTTGTCGTTCCTTCTATTACTTTTTGTTTCTATCTTTCTTTTCCTGACCTTTAATCGATCTTTTCCTATTTCATGGTCTTTGGGGTTTATATATATATATATATATATATATATATATATATATATATATATATATATATATATATATATATATATACATATATATATATATATATATTGTGTCTGTGCGTGCGTGCGTGCGTGCGTGCGCATTACTTAAGGTTCTTAGCAGCATGCCTTCGATCCCAAGCTGCAACCCTTTTCGTTCCTTTTGATGTACCTCCTTTCATATTCTCTTTCTTCCTTCTTACTCCTGACATTGATTCATTGTGAAATTGCTTTGAGGTGTATTCTTTCTGTTACACCTTTCAAAACTTTTGCTCTCAGTTTCTGTTCCAGCGCTGAATAACCTTATAGGTCCCAGTGCATTGCCTTTGGCCTAAAATCTGTATATTCAGTTCATTTCAGTTCGAAGCAATTTGAAAAATGCTGGCTAATCTATTTTAGGAGAATTGTCGCTGCTACTTCGAAGCTACTTATCACTTATAGATACTCAGTCAGCCATTTGTATGTGACCAAGTTGCATAAAGTTAATTCGCTTTTTTTTTTTTTTTTTTTTTTTTTTTTTTAGCTGCTCTGCTGTTGATGGAATCACCCCATCAAGCATTTGTCTATGTTAGGCAGATCATTGCACGTCATACCGTATAATAGCTGTTTTGATTTTCGTTTTAAATTGATAATTTTAGCTGCCTTTCTTATAAGGAACCAGTGTAAAAATCCTTGCACACCTCTTAGCCATAAGGTTTTCAATAATTATCCATACATAGAACCCCATATTTCAGTTAGTAGTGTACTTATGCTATGACTATGCACGTATTCAGTATCTCCTTAGTTAGGCAACCCACTGTTCCCTTTCTTTGGGCACAAATGCTAAAATCCATTCTGCTGAATTTTGCTTATTTATTTATTTAATAATAATTTCATTCGCTGCTCCTCAATCAACAATTTTTTTGTATCCTCTGCTCCTGGACTGTTTATATTCAGTCAGCCCTGGAACATCATTGGAGCCTAAATACATTGGCGTACAGTACCACTCATAATAAGAAGGAAAATGACCATCCAACAACCCATTCTCTTCACGAAATTTTCAAGATAAAAATAAGAGGGAAAACTCGAACCAGGTTATGTTGTCATTATACCTGATTTTCTTTTTGTTATTGGTTCTTTGAAGTGAAGTGTTTTCTATATGCATTATTGAATGCTACTTTATATCACAATAATCGTTTGGAAAGAATGAAATCGTATTTTCCAAAGATGTAACCTAGTACTGGAACCTTTCCCCGAAAAAAGATGGACGCCATATCTCAAAAACTAATCATAGAATTTTCTTGAAATTAATCTCATAATGTTTTCCACATCGAAATGTTATCTCACACCCAAATTACAGTATAGGTTCTAACCTAAGCTAACGTAACCTAACCTAAGCTAGAGGCATGGCTGAAAACCAGGGGCTGGTGCAATAGTAGCATACAACTCAAGGAATGTGTAGTCCGGTCGTATATTCGTTGGAAAGGGACAGAAAATCTGTGCACTTATGTTGAAGTCCTGAATGTGCAATAATCTAGATTTAATAAGAAAGAAAACTGGTGATAAGTTTACGCTTTGTGACAAATTCGAAGGTAAAATAAAACCAAGAAAGGAAACCAAGAAAGGTACTGTTTAAGGAGAATGATATGTACCAAATCAGTGACCAATGTTGTGTTTAGTGTAGTTTATCATTAAAATATTAGTGTTAACCGTTTTCTGTAGTCATTAATTTTCTTTCACTTTTCAAGCGTATACTATAATAGTTTACTTGTGCCTTTACAGGATTGGTTGCTAGTCGGTCAGTTTTTATCTGTGGTCTAATAAAAGCTTGAAAATGGCTGTAAATGTCATTTTAGAGTACTATTACGAATTAGATAAAGTTTTTAGCAGCTTAAGTTCATTTCTGAAAGAGAGAGAGAGTATCAGTATAGCCTACTATATTTGCGAATTACCTTCAAAATAATGGAGATAAAGTGGTGCTCTAGGTGAGAATTTACAGCTAAATAGTGTGGTAAAACATTCCAACAACAAAAAAGTTTATAGGCGATATAAAAATTTTGTTAATTTTCATTATGGGAGAATAAAGGAAAACATCAGAAATTTTTTTTGGGAAATTTTTTTTTTTTAAAAAGAGAGAAATTATCGAAACACTAAAGACAAATAAAATGAAACGTCAATTTTGAAAATCGCAAAAAAATTTATATGGAAGTAAAAAAAATTTTATATGAAGTTAAATCCAACAGTGGATTTAAATCACTTGACGCATAACTCACATTATACTTAGAAACCGCTTGTGCTGCTGTAGACTCAATATAGTGAAGACTCATTGATTAGTGATTTGATGGAATTACAGCTATATTGTAAGTTCTTAAATATGATCTGAGTAACAAGATTTCGTATCTATTATCGCTTACTCGGGGAGTAAGCCTACAAACTACTTTGTTGTTTTTGTTGTAGGGGGGTGGGGGGGTAGGAAAGCCCAAAAAGGTCTGAAAAAGGTGTGTTGCGTTGAGTTAAAGATACAGGAATTTCAGGGTAGGATATTTATAATTTATTTAATAGCATGAAAATGTAAAAAATAAATAATGTGCATGTTAAACAGTACAGAACAATTATTTCTAATAAAATATAGCGTGTTTATTTTAATTTTCGACTACAAAACAACTCTATTTGACTGCAGATTTTAGCACGCACCCCGTTTCAGCTGGAGGTCGGAACAGGTCTTGTTTGTATTGTCCTGCCAATACTTGTTGATTTTCTAGTTTTATTAATTTTTAAACTGAAAAGGTTCATGTCCAATAAAGAAGTCTCAGAATGGCGGGCAACCATTATTTCATTTCTAGCACTTTGATAGACGGGAGTCGTTTTAAGGCTTAATTTGTGCGTCATGGTATTTTAAAAAAAAAAAAAATAAAATAAGATCATAAATAATGATGCCTTCAGTCATAAATGCAAAAAATTTACATTTCACTTGAGGCGAAAGGAGTTAAAAATGTATGTAATAAATACTGTCTAAACAATCTATTATAATAATAATCTTCAATTATTACCCTCCTCCTCCTCACCCACCGTTGGACATAACCCCCCACCCCATGGTCTCCTGTTGCATTGCGTATATGTTTGAATCCTATTGCCCTTGGCTGTCATTCTCAGAAATATAACTAATGCATTTTGATGGCAGTCCTTTGCCACCGACGAATCGACGAGAGATATAAAGACAAGGATATTACAGCACAAAAGTGGATAATTCGGGGAACTAATACAAACAAAGAGAACGGAGTTCAAAGGGCCACTTTGAGATCAAACCTTTCACATAAAAAGATAACGGAGAGAGAGAGAGAGAGAGAGTTCAATGAATGATGTTCAGCTGATGGCCAACGAAAGTCTCTCCCTGATTGGATAGCAAGTGCAGGGAAGAGTCTCTCGTATTTCACCAAAGGAATAGTTTTAGGCAAAAAAGAGAGAAAGTGATAGAGGAGAGGCAGGGAGAAGGAAGGAAGGAAAGGATGATATAACTGGCCTAGAATCGCGCGAATGTTCCAATCTCCACAGCAGATGGAATCAATTGGTCCTTCATCAACTGTATTTTGGGGGGGAAGAAGTTGTGAGCTCCTTTTTTTTTCTCTCTCTCTCTCTCTGTCTCCATCCCTCTTCTGTAAGTCATTTATTTACCCTTCCTTCACATCACTGTAGCTTACAGGTGCACACCGAGCGGAAAACGACTCGGTGACCTTTTGCAGACGCGTTTACTGACTGAATCTCTGAAATATGTTTGTAATATTTCAGATTAATATTTCAGAAAAAGTTCGGACTTCCAGCCGACCGTAGTTAGATTCGAAACCAATTCTCCTTTATTCAGATGTCATTTTGTAGTATTACAATATAATATATAATATATAGTAATAATAATATTATAATAATAATAAACGACTTATCTGTACATATTTCTCTTACCTTTACTTCTCATGGAAAAATTGAGATATATATATATATACACATAAGGGCCGGAGCTGGAGCTCAAAGAAGATATATCACGAAGGAAGTAGTAGGGTAAGGTAAGGTATCCTCATCTTTTTAGTTTATTTCAATGCCGACGTTTCGCGACGAATTCCAAGTCGCATTTTCCATGCTAAAAATATATAAAATTTGTGAACATTAATACTCAATTTGATTTAATTTATATTAGAAATTTAATGGCAACAGCTCTCGGTGAAGTAAAAAGTTAAAAGTTAAAATTCAACAGTACCTTCAAAGGCAATCGTCACTAAAATCTTAGAAACGCCTACTATACAAAAGAAAGAATAAGACTGATAAAAATAAGTAAAAACAGAGTGAAGCAAACCAGCTGCCCAAACTACGCTATGAACAATTGTACATATATGAGTCTTATCACATCACCGTCATTCGTATATACCTTCCTACGCATTAAGTTACAAATGTCCTTTAATATCTAATTCGCTCCATTTATGTTAACCGAAGGGGAATTTTTCAGTTGGTAAGAATTCCCCTTCGGTTAACGTATATGAAAATATATTGATTCCGAAGTAGAGCGAACTACATATTAAAGGACATTCCTAGCTTAATGATATATATAATATATATATATATATATATATATATATATATAATATTACATATATATAGAAGATTGTTTCAGGGATGTACATAGTACAATTATAACGGACACTTTTCCTTTAGGAAATGCCATTGTCTTTAGATACTGCATCCTTAGGAAAGTGAGCACTTCCTGTATTATATATATATATATATATATATATATATATATATATATATATATATATATATAGAAGAAAGATTGTTTCAGGGATGTACATAGTACATTATACGGACACTTTTCCTTTAGGAAATGCCCATTGTCTTTAGATACTGCATCCTTAGGAAAGTGAGCACTTCCTGTACTATTGTGCGGTTGTGCAAATTAGGTGTGATGTAATGCTGTTCAGTGGCAGATTCTCCTCTCTCGAAATACCACAGGCAAATGCGTAACAAGTTAAGCTTTACTACATGGATACTATGCCCGATAAAGTGCTCATGGCTTGTAAATGCAAATGTGCCATTTCCTTGTGCACGCGAGTTTAATGAGCGTTTTTTTTTTCCTGCATTACTGCAGTGGCCGTGACTCATAGATGTACTCCATTACAAACAAAAAATTCCAAAATCACACATATTCCCTAATGGGAAAGATAGGCACTAATTGAGGATCCTTTCTGCTTCTGGGCAGAACAATTTATAAACTCATATCGTATACTTCATGTAGAGTGAAACACAAGGAAAGTGTACGATCGCTGATCACAGATCACCAGACCAGAAATTAATGCTTCCATCAAATAATACTTAGTCAGTCGAACGTATTGATGATGGAAAGTAAATGAATTCGTTTAAGGACCGGAGACTTCGTCTCATCATCCTTCTTAGTTGACCAGCGAATTTCATCTGTATATTTTTCCACCTTTTTAATTGTTTTTATTTTATCTATGTTATAATTATATTTTATAATTATTTTTTTAAATTTTATTTTTATTTTTTATTTGAATTTTTATTATAATTATTTTAGCATTTTTATTTTTAATTTTGTTTTTATTTTTATTTTTTTATTTATTTTTTTGTATTAAAATTTTTTATATTTTTATTTTTCATTTTATTTTATGATTTTTGTTTTATTTTTTATTTTTGTTTTATTTTATTAAATTATTTTTAATATTTTTACTTTTCATTTTATTTTTATTTTTGTTCTTATTTTTATTTTATTTTTTATTTTTTTTAATGTTTTTATTTTTTATTTTATTATTATTATTTTTCTTACCCAAATTCTCTCTCGTTTCTTTAGGATAAAAAATTGCCTCTTTTTCTACCTTCTCTCTAATCAAGTTGACTTTCATGTCCCCTCGGGCTGATTTGACTCTCTCTCTCTCTCTCTCTCTCTCTCTCTCTCTCTCTCTCTCTCTCTCTCTCTCTCTCTCTCTCTCTCTCATCCTTTGAATGAAGGCATTTCGTATGATGAGGTTAATCTGTACCTTTGAATTCCACGTGAGGGTTAGTATTGGTTGTCTAATTCAGTCATAGTTTTTTTAGCTTCATAAAGTCAAAAGGTTTCGCATTGGGGGTGTCGAAAATTCCATGGAGAATTATGGACAAAGTTATATATATATATATATATATATATATATATATATATATATATAAGATATATATATATATATATATATATATACAGGATGTCCATATAGTCCCAGTACCATTTCAAGCAATAAATGCTTGTAATGGTACTGGGACTTTATGGACACCCTGTTTATATATATATATATATATATATATTATAAGATATATATATATATATATATATATATATATATATATATACATATATATATGATTATATATATATATATAATCACAACATTCTAATGGTACATCCACAAATATTTCATATACGTCCATTCAGATTCTGAAATATAATCATATGTAATTAGTGTGATTAGGGATGACATGAAATATTTAACGATTAGAGGCTGGTAACTGAAGTCGTTGTAGTTATTAGCACTTATTCCGTCATACAGAGTGTAACAGAATTATGGTCATCAGAGTAGTTGCTGGTAGGAACTGAATAACCCCCGGTGAATGGTGTGGTAAAGATCTCAATTCGTTCATTGCATTCGGTGCCTCACTGGCTAGGACGTGTAGGTTCGTTCGTAAAGTTCTGATGATGAAAAAACATTGATATTTTGATATAACGTCAGAATTGGTGAAATGTTTCGCAAAATCAACAGGTTCCTCCTCACCACAGGGGGATTTGTTTTTTATTTTTATTTTCAATTATTATAATTTTGTGTCGGCAGATCTATAAATTTAATTTAAATTTTAATGTAACTTTCAGCATGGAAATGGTAGTTCAGATGACTGCTTTCAACTTATAATTTTATGTCGGCAGATCTATAATTTTATTTAATTTTTAATGAACTTTCAGCATAGCAATGGTAGTTCAGATGACTGATTTCATCATCTTATTAATAATTTTACGTCGGCAAGTCTATGAATTTTAATTTAATTTTATCTAATGCCACTTTTTTTTCAGCTTTCACATGGAAATGGTAGTTCAGATGACTGCAAAGTACCACTCTAGAATGTTGAATTTGGTCTGCTAAACATGATTATAATGTTCAATATGGTCTGGTAAACATGGTTATGTGCTGTCTCATTTGTCAGACCACGCGCGAGGATTTGTAGGAATTTTGATTGTCTTTAAAAGATAACGAAATACATCGTATTTCACTTATGTTTCTTCCTTCGCACTTGGCATCAGTTACACACAGACCACATACTAAAACCAGGCTTGTGTGTAGACTTGCAAAAATCAGTTGTACTTGCCAATCGAAGTAGCTGGAAATGCCAGTTATTACGACTATAATTCGAAACATCAAACCTGTGTGAGGAGCTCTGAATACATCAGCTATCCGCTGCTGTAACTTTAATTAGAGAGAGAGAGAGAGAGAGAGAGAGAGAGAGAGAGAGAGAGAGAGAGAGAGAGAGAGAGAGAGAGAGAGGATAATCTCCGGTTTAGAATTGACAAGACTTTGCCATCCAATCTTCCCAGCGATACGAGCAGTAAGTGGTCCCTGTTACTGGTCTAGATAGAAGCGAATATTTTTGGTTTTTTCTCATATATATATATATATATATATTATATATATATATATATATATATATATATATATATATATATCATATATATACACATACATATACACGCTTGCTCTTGTCCCTTCCGAGAGAACTCGGTAAATAGGTGATATTTCGTGTGATATGGGTATCATTATGCATATTCATTATACACATAATGTATACATGTCCATACATTATTAAACTAGATCATGAAAGGTGACACTGAAATAGAATTCTTCCAATTTTACTTATATTATTATTATTTTTTTTTGTAGTTGTTGTTGCTCTATCACAGTCCTCTAATTGACTGGGTGGTATTAATAGTGTGGGGTTCCGGGTTGCGTCCTGCCTCCTTAGGAGTCCATCACTTTTCTTACTATGTGCGCCGTTTCTAGGATCACATCTTCTGCATGAGTCCTTGAGCTACTTCAGCCTCTAGTTTTTCCAGATTCCTTTTCAGGGATCTTGGGATCGTGCCTAGTGTTCCTATGATTATGGGTACAATATCCCATATCCTTTCTTATTTCTATTTTCAGGTCCTTGATACTTAGCCCATTTTTTGTCCCTTTTTTCCTTTGCTTCTCTTCAACTCTGGTGTCCCATGGTATTGCGACATCAATGAGTGATACTTTCTTCTTGATTTTTGTCAATCAACGTCACGTGTGGTCTATTTGCATGTATCACCCTATCTGTTCTGATACCATGGTCCAGAGGATCTTTGCCTGGTCGTTTTCTATCACTCCTTCAGGTTGATGTTCGTACCACTTATTACTGCAAGGTAGCTGGTGTTTCTTGCACAGCTCCAGTGGAGGGCTTTTGCCACTGAATCATGCCATTTCTTTTTGTACTGGTTTTTGTGCAAGTGCCGGACATTTGCTTGCTATGTGGTTTATGGTTTCATTTTTCGTATTGCACTTCCTACATATGGGAGAGATGTTATTTCCATCTATGGTTCTTTGAACATATCTGGTTCTTAGGGCCTGATCTTGTGCCGCTGTTATCATTCATTCAGTTTCCTTCTTGAGCTCTCCTCTCAGTAGCCATTGCCACGTGTCATAGCTGGCTAGTTCCTTAGTCTGTCTCATGTATTGTCCGTGCATTGGTTTGCTGTGCCATTCCTCTGTTCTGTTTGTCTTTCTCCTGTCTATATTTCTGGGTCTTCGTCTACTTTTATAACTCCTTCTTCCCCATGCACTCTTGATGCCACTCGTCTTCACTGCCTTTCATATATTGCCCCAGTGCTCTGTTCTCGATGCTGACACAGTCCTCTATGCTTAGTAGTCCCCTCCCTCCTTCCTTTCGTGTTATGTATAGTCTGTCCGTATTTGCTCTTGGGTGTAGGGCTTTGTGTATTGTCATATGTTTCCTCGTTTTCTGGTCTATGCTGCGAAGTTCTGCCTTCGTCCATTCCACTATTCCTGCGCTGTATCTGATTACTGGCACTGCCATGTGTTTATGGATTTATCATATTTCCGGCGTTGAGTTTTGACTTGAGTATCACCTTGATCTCTGCATATTCTGTCCTGATCGTGTCTTTCATCTCTTGATGTTTTATATCCCCTCCTTCCATTACTCCCAGGTTATTTGTATCCCGTCTCATCTATGTGTTTGATGTTGTACCCATCTGGTAGCTTTATCCCTTCAGTCCTAGTTTCTTTGCCCTTTTGTATGTTGACTAAGGCACATTATTCTATTCCAAACTCCATCCTGATGTCCCCAGATACAATCCTTACAGTCTGGATTAGGGTATCTATTTCCTTGATGCTCTTACCATACAGCTTGATGTCGTCCATGAAAATCAGATGGTTAATTCTGTTGCCTCTTTTCTTGAGTTGGTACCCGACATCCATCTACTGTGGTACTTATGTCATGGGAATCATGGCTACTACGAAGAGTAGTGGGGACAGTGAGTCGCCCTGGAAGATCCCTCTCCTGATATTAACCTCTGCTAGCCTTATTCCAGAGCTTGTAAGTATTGTATTCCTGATATTAACCTCTGCTAGCCTTATTCTAGAGCTTGTAAGTATTGTATTCCAGTTGTGCATTGTATTTTTGAGGAAGCTGATGGTGTTTTCCTCTGCCCCATATATTTTCAGGCATTCTATTAGCCATGTGTGTGGTACCATGTCGAAGGCTTTCTTATAGTCTATCCATGCCATGCTTAGGTTGGTTTTCCTTCTCTTACTGTTCTTCATTACCATTTTGTCTATCAGGAGCTGGTCTTTTGTGCCCCTACACTTCCTTCTGCAGCCTTTCTGTTGGTGGGGGATGGTGTTTGTATCCTGTAGGTAGTTTGTATAGCCTTTCGCTGATGATACCTGATTAGTAACTTCCACATTATTGGTAGGCAGGTGATAGGCCTGTAGTTACTGGCTTATATTTCCCTTACTTTTGTCTTTCTGGACTACGGATGTCCTTCCTGTGGTCATCCATTTGGGCGCATGGTGATAAGTGATACAATGCTGGAGTTGTTCTGCTATTCTGGGGTGTATGGCCCTTGAAAGTTTTTTGAGCCAGTACCCATGGACTTCATCGGGACCTTGGGCTTTCCAGTTGGGCATTTTCTTTAGTTGGTGTCTGACTGTGTCTGTCGTGATGTCAGTGAATCTTTTTTTTATTCTCCCTGTTTCTGCAGCCTTGACTTCCTGGAGCCATGTTGCATGTTAGTTGTGTAATACCGATTGCTCCAGATGTTTTCCCAGAGTCTCTTACTTGGTTCGGCTTCAGGAATTTCTTGGTGGTTGTCTTCCCCTCTTAGTTGGCTGTATAGTCTTTTCTGGTTGGTTCCGAATAGTTTGTTCTGTTGGTATCCCTTATTCCTGTTCATGTACCGTTGGATCTTATGTGCTTTGGCCTTAAGCCTCTGTTTTACATCTTCTATTGTGTTGTTTAGTCCCCTCTCCTGTACTTTGTATTTCTCGTTCAGTTCCTCCCTTGTTTTCTTGCTTCTTAGCCTTTTTTTCTGCCATCTCTTTCAGTTTACTCAAGTCTGATCTCATCACCATGATTTGCTTTTCCAGACGATTTTCCAAGGCGGTTGCTGGTTTTGGTTTCTGTTGGGTTGGTTGTGCTGGTGGTGTTGGTGTTCGTATCCCCATCAGTTCTGCTACTAATCTTGCTCCTGCATATGTCAAGTTATTTGTTTCTGTGATATTGGTGGTGTGTATTAGTCTCATTATTTCATTGACCTCACTTGTTTTCTCCCTTAATATCTTGGTGTTGTAGGCTTTCATGGAGGGGATCTTTGTTCTCTCTGTATCTGGCTTCATCCATTGTCTGATCTTTTCTACCCATTCCGTCCTGTCTGTTACTTCGTCGGTGTTTCTTCGTATGTTCGTTTGTTTGATACCTCATCCCATCCCCCTTGTCGTCTTCTGTGGCATCGTCTCCTCAGTTCGTCTTTTCGTAATTCGTTTTCTTTTTGAACCGTGTGTCATTTCCCTTCCCTTTCCAATTCCTCTCTTTCTGTTGGGGAGAGCCAGTTCTTTTTCATTTTTATGTTCCTTAACTTGGGTCTGCCAGCCTCTGTGTTTTTGTGGGGTGTTATTCCTCTCATTCCAGAAGTTGACCACCTTCTTCTATATCCTACTCTCCCTACTCCGTCGGGTTGCTTCTGATGTAGCATCTCCATATTTCCTTATTTTCTTCTCTTGTCCACTCTTGCCATTTCTTCCTCTGGTTTGCTTCTGTAGCTCCAGTCTCTGGTTGTTGGTTACTGTCGTTGTGGTGGTCAGTTGCTGGATGACGACCTCCAAGTACCTGACCGTCTTCCCCTTCAATTGGGCTGAATACCTGGCTGCCGGACGAAGCTCCCCTGTTGCCAGAGGTTTCATTTACGTAGTTGTCGTTTAATCCTTCATTTATTTCCATCATTGCTGAGTTTTGCTATTTAACCCATAGCTGGACCCTACCCCATCAGGAATAGGTACTCATTTACAGCTGAGTAGACTGAGGAAATTATGGTAAAGATCCTTTCCCAAGGAATCAACGCCGAGGAGAGCGGTCACCCATCAACGACTGACCAGCCCCAATGTTGCTTAACCAGTCAATTGACGGCCTAACCCACTCTGCCACGGCGCCACATTTATTACTAAGTGTGTAAACATTGGGGTCAGTGATTTGATGGTTTATTCATTGTTTATAAACTTAGTTTTTTATAATAGTTTATTATAATAGTTTACGTATATAAAAACTATTATTATTATTATTATTATTATTATTATTATTATTATTATTATTATTATTATTATTATTATTTAACAAAACATTATATTTAAACCAGCGAAATAAGGAAGGAAACCGAAGAGAACAGGAATCAATTAACTTTTATCACCAAACTTACTGAATTTTTGTTTATCCAGTGAAAACTTCCATGAATAATAAACAGCATGTACTGGACCTTTCAAAGAAATCATAATTTGATTTTTGTATTTTGGTCTATGTGATGAAAATTGCCTCCGTCGATCAAGTGTAAGTTTACATGAATTACGGATGCAAATTCAAGTCATAACTCTTGATCTGAAATTTTGTGTGGAGCAGAAATCGAATCACGCTGGAAGAATCCTATAATATAAAAGTGAATATATGGGGGAGTCTGTTATCAGGAATTCTTATATTGAATATAACTTTTTTTTATTTTTTGTAAGTGTGTAAATATTGGGGTCAGTGAATTGATGGTTTATTCGTTGTTTATAACTTAGTTTTTATAATAGTTTATTATAATAGTTACGTAATATAAAAACTAATAGTTACTATAATAATTGTTACGTTATTTAAAGACCTTACCTTCAGTTTTCAGTGGGACCAGCACAGTGTATAAATCGTTATGTAGAAGATATGCTGGGGCATTCCCTGTTCCCGTTTCTATTTATGAAAAGACAGAGAGAAAAAAGAAGATGAAATGCATAAGGAATATGACTGTGACATTTACATAGATTAATTGGTTAGATGATGAACTCCAGGTTCGTTTTTCTTAGATTATGTTTCTGAAAGTCTAGGTAAACTTGCTTTATTTTTGGTATCAGTTTACGAAATCAAATTGTCTTTTTTAAGGTTTGAGTCATCAGGACCGCACACCTGCATTTTTTAACATCAAAGCTTCATAGATTTTCTTTCATTTTCCACAAAAAAATTCCACACGCAAATTCCTCCTTTCCTGTCTGAATTCTAAAGGCATGATGGAATCGGGTTTAATTATTTCTTTCTTCCTCCCTGTCAGTTCCTGTTGCAGTTCAGTGTTGAAAACAACGTAGTGTGCATCCTAGTAACATTTCCTTCCCTCCAGTAACATTTCTCCTGACATTGAAAATTCTCTCATGCTTAGGTTTTATACTGCTACCAGCAATTTTCCTGATAAAAGGACTGAAAATGTTATTACAATAGTAGTCCATGAGAGGGCATTCTCCTCTTGGTAGGAGGATTGAAAAGGTTATTCCCTTTTAGTAATCACTGAGAGCACACACTCCTCTTCCTACTGGAATATGGTTTGGAGAATTCTTTCTGGGCGATAAAATCATCGTACACTGTCACACACACACACACACACACACACACATCTACCTCTGGAGTACCGACCTCTTATATAGCTCTTTTTATCAGACTTTTGGAATGTGGGGTTACTCCTATGAGACATTTATTAATACGGGCATTTAATCAGGTAGGAATGTCACTTTTTCTGCCCCAGCCATAGAAAGTATGTATATATATATATATATATATATATATATATATATATAGATATATATATATATATATATCATATTATTATAGGTATATGTATGTATGTGTATAATTGAAGTAGACATTAGTGGTCCCAAGGAAATCACAAATACTTCTTTTCATTTAAAAGTCTCGTAACTTGATGCCTGATTTATTTGTAATCCAAGAATACTAACGCCTTGAGATTAGGGCATTGCAGTGCCATCTTGCCATTAGGAGAACAAGCGCCTATCAACAGAGGAAGTTCAAAGGACTAGGAGACGATCCCCCATCATCCTTAGGGTTTAAGAGAGAGAGAGAGAGAGAGAGAGAGAAGAGAGAGAGAAGAGAGAGAGAAGAGAGAGAGAGAGAGAGATCAAAAGTGATGGCAAACCAGCTCAAGGGTTTATGAATGGTGACTTTTATATTATAAGAAAATTGAGAGAAATCTCCCACCCCTACGTTTTCTTAGGGATGCCAAGAAGGAAGGATGAGATGGAGAAGGAACCAGAAGGAAGGAGGAGCAACTGATATGGGTTTTTGTTTTGCATTTTCGTCATTAATTGGAATGGAAAGATTCCGTGCCGGATAAATTTAAAGAAAAACCAGAGGTTTTTCCACCTTTCGTCTCTTAGAAGCGTTGAAGGATACATTGTAAAAAAACAGGCAACTTCTTAGAGTTTAGTCATTTATTTTATTATGTTGGTTTACATACATATGTGAAAATTATTTTAATTAGACACAATACTTATGTAAGGCTACAAACTACTTTGTGTGTGTGTGGGGGGGTTACAAGTCTTTACTTTCTATTGCTAGTTGTGGAATTTATACTAGCCCTAGTTGTTTATTTTTTCTAATTCATCAGCAACGTCTAGTTTCTCTCTCTCTCTCTCTCTCTGCGCGCGCGCCCGTGTGTGTATTACTTCAACCATGGCCCGCGGGATGGTCTTAAGTGGCCCACGAGTTGCCAAGAGATTTCTCAGTTCGAGCTACTATAGCTGTTAGAACTGAGGAAAATTTAACTAAAGTTACTAAACTGTTAAAACGAGACATGATAAGTTTTACCTTTCATTCATATGACAACAATTATTAATTTACCTCATACAATGATTCTAGCAATAAGGCTCTTTTATTGCAAATCTTAATAAATAAGTCATAAGGAATAATAATTACCAAATCTTTGATGGCCCTTGAGACCATAACCAAGTGCATAATTGGCGCTCGAAAGGATTTGAGTTTGACTCCCCTGTAATCTAAAAAAAACCCTATGGTGGTACTCGTGCTAACAGAATAAAAGCCTCATCTCTTAACGAACACTGTTTCCCTTATATAATTTTTTCGAAGTCTCACCAACGCGTAAACAGGTGGAGTTTCTTGTGGCTTTTTGTGAAAAAGCATCGATAAAGTTTTAGGCATTTATGTCAGCCGTCAGGAAACAAATAACACTATATCCCGACTGGACGCTGCCAGGTAACTGAATTAAAATTTTATTCTGTAATAATACTTTTTTTTTTTATGGAATCCTTAAGCCTCCCGGTTAGAAATAATTGCTGCGCTAAAAAAGGGATGGGATTAAAAATGACTTTTTCTTCTTCGTCTCTTTCAGCTGTGCAAACTTGAAAGAATAGTTAAGCTCTAAATGAACCCCAGTTCTTTGTAAGAATTATTTCTGTTTTTTTTTTTTTTAGAAAACGTAGTTTCTTTCATGCTGCCGAAAAAATGATAATTCTTCAGCCTGAATACGAGTTTCCCGGATCGTGCATTTTGCAACGAGATGCGGAGAGGAAAGGCTAAGAAAGATGTTGCACTCCTACTCCTTCTCAGCCTTTTGCAATATTGTCTACAAGAACATGAACACAATTTATCTGCCGAAACATACTCGCCTGTCAAGTCCTCGATCGTAGACAACCTTTTTATAGCCTAATAATATCATCCCTGTCTTTGCCGAAAAGCTGATGTTAAACACAAGTCTCAGATTTGTAGCTTGGCTCTCTTGCAAACTATAAACCGACGGTCATAGAGTAGGGAAGGAGGAGGATACTACTGCACTGTTCTTCCCATTAACCCCCATTTTACTATCTGCGTAATTTTCAGCAAGTTTCCATGAGAACGAACAACATCAATAATCCCAATTAGCATCGGTTATCATTTACGTTCCTCCTACTCATATAGCACTTCAATTCTGGGTCTGGATCGAGCAATAAAATCATATTCATGACCTGTGTCGATTCCGGCATGAGTTTTTGTTACAGCTCGTTTAAACACCGTGAACTCATAAACCTTGGTTGTTGGTTATGATTCTAACAAAATGCAGAAGCTTTTAAGGTAAGATTTGTCAGCTGGGCACTAGAAGAATTATAAGAGAGTCATTCAAGCCCTGACGCACTTGAATGAGAACTGCCAGAAGCGAGGCCGGAGAGGATCAGAGATTTATGGAAGGTAAAAGTTAAAAGTTCAAGTATATTTGAGTTTAACCAGACCACTGAGCCGATCAAAATCTCTCCTAGGGCTGGCCCGAAGGATTAGATTTTTTATTTATATTGCTAGGAACCAATTGGTTTACTTAGCAGCGGGACCTATACAGGTTATTGTGGGATCCGAACCACATTATAAAATCTAGGAATGAATTTAAATCACCAGAAATACATTCCTCTGATAAAGCACAGGAAGGAAGAGTCCCTTTGCGTCACACGGCATTGGACGATCAGATGTGGAATGTAAAATTTAGGTCAAGGGTCAATCGCTGGGACCTATGAGGTTCATTCAGGGAAATTGAGAGAAGAAGGTTAAGAAAGGTGTTGAAATTGTAACACGATGGAAGGAAGACCTCAATTGTTTGGAGAGTTTGGAAAGTAAGATGTAAGAAAGATAATATGAAAGGAGGTACAGTAAAAGGAATGAAGGTGGTTGCAGCTAGGGGCCGAAGGAACGCTGCGAAGAACCTTAAGTAACGCCTACGCGTGAGGTGCACTGTTGGCTGTACCCCCTTATTGTCCGATGATTGGCTGTACCCTCTTAAGGGGCGATGATTTGATAATGATTTCATATTTTGTGAGAAGTAGAGAGAAAATACCAACTGAAGAGAATTGTTTTGATTGTCGTGGAAAAGGTGAAGCTCTCATTAAAATAAGTGAGTTTATAACCATTTTGTCTCCTTCACAACTAATTGTTTTCAGTTTCGGCCCATAAGTGTATATCCACCCCTTTCATTCCTTTTTATCGTACCCACGTAGGGTTGTAGTGGCCGTCCATTGCACCCTCCATCGGGTGACAATTGATGGCATCCCTTCTGCCCGTAGCTACAACTAACTTTCATTCCTTGTACTGTACCTCCGTTCATATTCTCTTTCTTCCATCCTTAACTGTCCACCCCCTTCCCTCCTAACAATTGTTTCTTAGTGCAACTGCTTTGAGGCCTTTTCCTCTGTAACATCTTTCAAACCTTTTTTATTGGTCAATTTTACGTTTCAGCACTGAATGGCCTTAGTTGCCCCAGTGCTTGGCATAATGCCAAAATTCTATATAAATCAAACATCCTTTTATCTTCCCTCCATTCATATTCTCTTCTAGCTTGCTCTCCACCCTCTCCTAACAATTGTGTCAGTGCAAGTATGAGGATTTCCTCCTGTTACACCTTTAAAAACTTGAATTGACCTTTGGTCTTAATTTTATATTCCATTCCACAGGGGACAATAAAGATTAGCAAGGAGATAAAAATACTCAAAGGACAGCGCTGCAATTGCCATTTCATGCGAAACTAGTCGACTGAATCTCATATCAGTGCCGGCATTCCTTTTAATATAATTATAATAAATTCCACCTTAATTGTTATGATCCATTATTACTTTTCTCACATACCTTTTAATATAATTATAATGATTCCATCTTAATTGTTATGATCCATTATTACTTTTCTCAGATTCCTTTTAATATAATTATAATAAATTCCATATTGATTGTTATGATCCATTATTACTTTTTTCACCCCCCGTCAGTTCCTCATTGCTGCAGCAGGTGCGATTGCTGATGAGATCTCCTTCACTTATTATATGTCAAAAGGAGATCATCTCCTTGACCTTTGCAGCGAAAACCTCTTAGAAATCCTCCATTTCGTGCCACTTGTCGAACATTTCCCTGAGAAGTCTCTCGGGAAATATAGGTTCCATTAATTCGGTTTTCCAGCGGAGGAACGAGGTGACATGATGGGGTCGCTTGCAGTTTGAATCATTGATGTCCACTCATTGATGTCACCTGATGTGAAATGAAGATGTTGAGAATGATGAATTGATTTTCGGCTCTAGAACGTATTAGATCTTATAGAAAGCTTCCATATTGATGTCATTCTGCTACCAAGAACATTGAGATGTGAACAAGATTCTACTGAGTATCGCCCATTCGAGAATCCACAGCTGATGTTTCAAAAGAGGTCAAAAGAGGTCATTGCCCTAGATTAGATTTCTTATTTTCTACCAACGCTTTAAAGATCGTGGTTTACCAGGCCTTTTAGGAAGAAGCAAGAGGAGGCGAAGGGAAATACAGAAGCAAGAGATCTCTCTTATTAAATAATGAAGAATAAATTAATAAAATAAAATCTATTAAGACGCAACAAGAATAGTGTAGAAGCCAACCGAACGTATATCTCGAATTTGCTGTTTTTCAAAACTTTGTCGAATCTGTAAACTTACTTATTAGTTTGTTTGATGCAGAATTGGCTTTTGGTTTACGAGAAAATTATTTTTCTCTTGTGTTTTATGAGCCATGGACAACCACAGTAGATTCAGAGGTACTCTCCGCTATACTTGCTTCGGGCAGAACTGCCTACAGATTTCGTCAAGGTAATTCTCGTAATATACCTGGATGGAATGACTTGGTTAAAGATCTGTTATAACATACTCACGAGAAATGTTTTTACTGTGGTGGCAAAGGAAAATGGGTAGCCCCCAGGGAAGGGCACACTGCCTTACTAATGAGACAGGCGAGAGCGCAGTTCAAACTTGCTCTTAAGCACTGCAGGTTAAATGAAAAACAACTAAGAGCCGATGCAATGTCTAGAAACTTAGAATCTGGTGGTTATCCTCATCTTTGGAAAGATATCCAGTCCTTAAATCCCAAAACTAAAAAGCTATCACAGAGAGTAGGGAAGCAGTCGGAGACGAAGCTATCGCAAGTATGTGGGGTAATCACTTCAACAATATCCTGAATTGCATAAATGATCAAGATTCCCGAAGGGATGTAGATAACCTCCTTACTGACAAAATTCAATTTCATTTGCAGACCGTATTACGCCAGGTAACATCAGCGATGCCATAAACAGCCTACCTAATAATAATTCGCCCGGCTGTGATGGTCTTCCTGCAGAGGCCTTCAAATTCTGCCATCCGATAATTTACATTTTGCTAGGAGCCCTATTCAATGCGTGCATAATTCACCGGTTTCTTCCAGACTCCCTACTCCTAGTCCATTTGATACCATTAATCAAAAACAAGCTAAAGGATGCAGCTGACCCTGGCAACTACCGGCCGATTGCAATCACAACGATCGCATCGAAGATACTTGAGTCTGTTCTTCTAGTGAGACCTCTCCCCTTTCTACACACCACTGACAACCAGTTCGGATTTAAAGCAAACCACTCAACCGACACCTGCATCTACATACTGAAAGAATTGCTGAATTACTAACTATCATCAGCCTCTCCTGTTTTCCTTTGTTTTGTAGATGTGAGAAAAGCATTTGACAGAGTAAACTACCTGAAGCTCTTCCTGAAGCTGCATAAAAGGGGCTCACCCCTGTATCTAATTGGCATTTTGCATTGCTGGTGCTCCACACAGCAATTCTGTTTTAAATGGGGTAACATATTATCTTACACATTCGGCTCCCTAAACGGGCTTCGGCAAGGGGGCATTCTCTCTCCATACCTGTTTAATACGTACACAGATGCCTTGAATGTCACCTGAACTCAAACTGAACTCACTCCCAATCGGATGCACCGTCAATGAAACAACTATAAACAACCTCTGTTACGCCGACGATATGGTTCTGATTTCCCCATCAGTGCAAGGTCTCCAACGACTCATCGACACTTGCCGCCAATATGCAGGGAATTTGATATAATCTACAACGAAACCAAGACCCAGTGCATGTTGCTGCTCCGAGATCGCTTAAGCATATTTGCAGAAAACCCACAAAATTTTTCCTCGGAAACCATCGGCTGGAATTTGTGCACGATTTCTGTATTTGGGTCACATCATCACCGACGACCTAAAAGATACGGCAGACATAGAACAGAGGCGTCGTAAACTATGTGCAGCTAGCAACATGAATGCAAGGAGGTTTTCCTTCTGTCACCGAGACGTGAAACTGCTGCTCTTCCGCTTGTACTACTACAGTATCTATGGGTGTTCCCTCTGGACGAACTATAACCGAGAGACCATGAGACGCATCACTGTTGTGCACAATGACATTCTGAGACGCCTCACAAACACTCCCCGCTACCACTCCGCCACACAGATGTTCATAGAAAACCACCTGGACAATTTAAATATCATTGTTAGGCGAACAATGTCCAGTCTGATAACGCCCGAGTGAGAAACAGCAATCAACTCGCTCATACATAGCATCCTAAGGAGTGAAGCAAGAAGAAGATCTAAATTGTGGGAAAGATGGGAAAATGAGGCCTTTGTCCCCTAAAGGACTTAATCTCTGTATTGGCAAGATGTCATCTGCAGTTTTTGTCATTATTACATTTATTGCTGATATTTTAATTTTTCTTTATTACTGTGATTACTATCAAGTTAAAGATAATTTTTACATTCAATTTTTGTATTTAGCCCTCTGGAAATGACTACTGTAACCACCTAAGGTCTCTAGTTGAAATTTAAGTTATATAATTTGTGCACTAACTGTTATTACTCTCAATGCATATTTTTTTTTCTCACCAACATTATTACTGTTATTACCAGTATTATGATTACTAGCATTTATGCTACCTCATCTATTTTGTGGATAAGTGCCGATTATTCATTTTCTTTTTCTTTTAATATCATGTCTCATGTATCTAGATTGTGTATGTTACTGTCTGTATTTTGTATATTCAGTGTATATGGCCCTGAGCTAAAATAAAGCATATTATTATTATTATTATTATATCTCACTCACCTTCTTATCATTTCGGTTATGCTGAATTAGAAAGTGGTACCTCACAGTTGTTAATTTTTTCAGCTTATGAATGAAATGTTGGGATTATAATTGATAATTTTTTTTATTTTTCTTCTGACTTGTCGAACGTTTTTCTATCATATGAAGAGAAAGAGAGAGAGAGAGAGAGAGAGAGAGAGAGAGAGAGAACAGCTACAATTGCCTTCCAACCAGTCACCAGCTGTTGTGTGTGTGTTGTGTGTGTGTGTGTGTATGTGTGTGTTTTTTTTTTTCAGAGGCAGATATATTATTTCTCTTTACCTGCTGGAACAGATACAATTGCAATTATATGTTCCTGATTTTCATCATGGAAATACAGACCGTCTCTGGTTCTTTTTTCGCTTACTCGAGGAGTAAGCCTACAAACTACTTTGTTGTTGTTGTTGTTATAGTTTGGGGTGAAGGAAAGGTCTGTGGAAGAGCCTAAAAAGGTCTGAAAAAGGTGTTTCGCATTGAGTTAAAGATACGGGAAATTCAGGATAGGATATTTTGATTTGATATATTAGAATGAAATATAAAAAATAAAATAGTGTGCATGTTAAACCGTACAGAACAATTGAATTTAGCGTATTTCTTTTATTTTTCGTTGGTGATACAACGCTCTATTTGGCTGTAGATTTTTAACACGCGCCCCGAGTAAGCTGGAGGTCGCATAACGCCTTGTTTTGTATGTTAAGACGTAACTTCGATCTATTTGGTATGAAGTTTAATGATTATGTTTTTAGAGTAATCATGTTTGTGTCTTGATGTCTTATATTGAAAAATGTATTGTCGGTTGTGGTAAGGAAGTTTTATTCTTGTGGAAAATATAACTTGTTGTCAACCAATCAATTGGAAGACTTAAAACTTATATATGCAGGTAATACAAATTTACCAGGTCAATTTAGAAAAGTCTATGAGGAATATCTATGAGGAATATACAAGAGAAATATAGCTGCTAATTATTATTATTATGCAGAAGACGAACCCTATTCCTTTGGAACAAGCCCACCATTGGCTTAAAATTCAAAATTTCAGAGGATATGAAGGTGTTCGTTAGAAAGAAGCAACAGAGGGTAATAGGAATCACAGATAGGAGAAATTTAGTTATTTGAGAAAAAATAAATAAGTTACAATCTTTGTACGTTTGTGTGAATAGGTTCAACTCTCTTCATTGTCCCTCGCCCATTTCGTTTCTGTACCGTTTATTTATAGTTTTACTTTAATGTGTATTATATATATATTTATATATATATATATATATATATATTATATATATATTTATATTATAAATTATAATTATTATTATAAAATTATAAATATAAATTAATAAATTATTATATATTATATATTATATATTATATATGATAAGTGATAAATGATAAATGATAAATGATAAATGATGTTATTATGTATTATGTATTATGTATTATATATATATATATATATATTATATATATATTATATATATATATTATATATTATATAGTATATATAATATATATATTATATCATATATATTATATTATTATATTATATATATTATATATTATATATATATATTATATATACATATTATAATATATAAATTATAAATATATAAATTAAATATAAATTATAATATATATAAATTTAAATTATAAATATAAATTATATTATAAATTATAAATTATAAATTATAAATTATAAATTATAAATATAAATTATAATTATATTATAAATATAAATATAATATATATTAAATTATAAATATATAGGTATATATTATTTATAGTTATATTATATATTATATATTATTATATATTATATATTATATAGTAGTATATATTATATATATATATTTATATATCTTATATATATATATTATATATTATATATTATATATTATATATATAAATTATAAATTATAAATTATAAATTGATAAATTAATAAATTATAAAATTATAATTATAAATTATAAATTATATAAATTATAAATTATAAATTATAAATTATAAATTATAAATATAAATTATAAATTATAAATTATAATTATAAATTATAAATTATTATATTATATTATTATATATTATATTATTATAAAATTATTAAAATTATTAAAATTATAAAATTAAAATTATTAAAATTATTAAAATATTATAAATATTATAAAATTATATTATAAAATAAAATTATATTTATATTAAATATAAAAATATAAAATTATAAAATTATAAATAAAATGGATAAACTGCTTAGACTCCTTGACTTTGCCGGTAGAGTGTCCCAGCCTAGGTGTCTAGCGCAATCGTTTCCTCTTCAGAGCCTTGATGAAGAGAATAAGGATTCTCTCTCTCTCTCTCTCTCTCTCTCTCTCTCTCTCTCTCTCTCTCGGTATTGGCAAGCAGTATTGCCAAGTTTAGGAAAGAGGGTGTATATCGTAAAATATATTATTTTTTGTATCAGTATTGATCGATATATTTACACGTGGTTCTTCTTAATAAAAGACGAGATGTTGATAAAATATTTTGGATCGGGTGAATGTACCGTGAAGTGGCTTTGAGTTTTTAAGGGATCGCAAAATATGTTCCTGCAACCATGTCAAGATTCTTTTTTGTTTGCACTTTTGGAATTTTAAACTGCTCAGTTGTCTTTTTTTCCCTCTCTCTCGCAGAAAGTTGAAGTTTTGGGGCAAAAATGAGACGGGATTACCTGACTATGACGTAAAAAAGTTAGGAGTGTATCCGAACTTTTTTAGAACTTTTCTCCTGTCCTCGAAAAATTTTACCAGTATTGTCTCGTAGGGTGAAATACCTTACGAAATGTTTCACGCATGTACCTTACATATTAAATGCTTATATATATATATATATATATATATATATATATATATATATATATATTATATATATATATATATCTATATATATATATACATCTATATATATATTTGGGGTGGAATGCAATTAAGGCTTCTCATTGTGGCGATAATATACACCAGTGTTTTAAGAAAAAAAAAAAAAGAACCAAGTATTACCTAAGAGAGACTCATTAAGGTGGAAAAGTCTCCATGGTTCAGAAGCGGCAAAAAATCGGGAATCTAATTTGTCCTCGACTTCATCAAAATATTCTTAGCTTGATGCAGCCTTCAGGGCTCACTTGATATCACAGCTTCCCATGAAAATGAGTCGTGACATTAATATCGTTCGTTAACCCCCATGAAAATGGGGACATTGTACAGATTGAGTTTTATGCAACGCTGCGGTTGACAGGTCTCAGGTTAATTCCCTTTTTTTAATCCTTCCTTCGAGAAGCGACCAAGAAATATAAATGATTGGACGATTTTTGTGGAGTTTATCTTTTTGAGTCTGGCCTTTATATTTGCCGATGGTTGTCCAAAGGGCTCCCTTGTTAATATTCTTGATTGTTATTCTCACCTAGATTTATCTGTATCTAATTATTGTTATGTAAACTCTCTCTCTCTCTCTCTCTCTCTCTCTCTCTCTCTCTCTCTCTCTCTCTCTCTCTTTTGACTGAAGGCGAGATTTCGTAAAAAAAAAAAAAAAAAAAAACACTAGTCATGACGATCAAAAGGTCTTAATTATGGTATTACGGGATTATATATGTCAGTCCTTTGCTCTCGTTCAGTTTTCAAAGTGACTCTCCCAATTACCTACCTGATTCACGCGAACGCTGAATGGATAGTGCCAAAGTCCTCGGAAGCTCTTCACCTGAGAGCTGCAGATTTAATTGGAGTACTTGTATGAGATCTCTCTCGAGGTAGAACGTGTCATTATATAGCGCTTGATATTTGAAGGACTTTTAGTCACGGCCGTAACTACTGGAGTAATACATGTAGTATGGAAATGGCTGTACTGATGCAGCATTAAAGCTCAAAGCGATGCTGTTCTTATGACTACATTTCCTAAAAATATAGTCTCCATCTTATGAAGTCACCGTCTAGAAACTCATAGTGTATGTCAGTTCAAGTCAAAATTAAAGATAGGCTGACAAAACTTTGCATTCCTTACAGTTTTTTTACGTTCATAAATTGATATAATTACCAATACATGATAGTTAATATAGTAACCATCTTACGAAGTCACTGTCTAGAAAATCATAATGAATGTCAGTTAAAGTCGAAGCTAATGATAGGTTGACAAAGCGTTGGATTCTTTACAGTTTTTTACGTTCATAAATTGATGTAATTACCAATACATGATAGGTAATTTAGTCACCATCTTATGAAGTCACCGTTTAGAAAATCATATTGAATGTCAGTTGAAGTGGAAGGTAAAGATAGGCTGACAAAGCATTGCATTCCCCACAGTTTTTTACTTTCATAAATTGATACGATTACCAATACATGATAGGTAATTGTGTACATTTGTATAAATGAAAGATTGTATTACCTGCATAATATATTCATCTTACGATGTGACGCCTGAATCGGAAAATTACCCTCTGTGTCACTTGCTTCCTTCGGCAACTTTTAATACCACTTCCACAGTCTCTGGTCTGACTCCTATGTCTCAAGGAGTTTGAACTCTTCGAAACTTGTTTTTGGGTGATTGTACAATTATGGGGAAAGATATGGTCAAGATATTTGTAAAATGCAGTTTTTTTAACAATTATGAGGAGAGATATGCTAAGGTTAGTTGTAAAAGGTATTTTTTTTAAACAATTATGAGGAAAGATATGCTCACGTTACTTGCAAAAGGTATTTTTTTTAACAATTATAAGGAAAGATATGCTCAGGTTAGTTGTAAAAGGTAGTTTTTTTAACAATTATGAGGAAAGATATGCTCAGGTTAGTTGTAAAAGGTAGTTTTTTTTAACAATTATAAGGAAAGATATGCTCAGGTTAGTTATAAAAGGTAGTTTTTTTTAAACAATTATGAGGAAAGATATGCTCAGGTTAGTTGTAAAAGGTAGTTTTTTTTAACAATTATAAGGAAAGATATGCTCAGGTCAGTTGTAGAAGGTAGTTTTTTTAACAATTATGAGGAAAGAAATGCTCAGGTTAGTTGTAAAAGGTAGTTTTTTTAACAATTATGAGGAAAGATATGCTCAGGTTAGTTGTAAAAGTTATTTTTTTAACAATTATGAGGAAAGGTATGGTCAGGTTGGTTGTGAAAGGTAGTTTTTTTCTTTCTTTTGACTTAAGAGGAAAGATATGCTCAGATTAGTTGTAAAATGTAGTTTTTTTAAAACAATTATGAGGAAAGATTTGCTCAGGTTAGTTGTTAAAGTTAGTTTTTTTTTTTTACAATTATGAGGAAAGATATGCACAGGATAGTTGTAAAAGTTAGTATTTTTTTTAAACAATTATGAGGAAATATATGGTCAGGTTGGTTGTAAAAGGTAGTTTTTTTAACAATTATGAGGAAAGATATGCTCAGGTTAGTTGTAAAGGTTTTTTTTTCACAATTATAAGGAAAGATATGCTTAGGTTAGTAGTAAAAGGTAGTTTTTTATTAAACAATCATGAGGAAAGATATGCTCAGGTTAGTTGTAAAAGGTAGTTATTCTATTTTATTTTTTCAGTTATGAGGAAAGATATGCTCTGGTTAGTTGAAAAGGTGGCTGATTTTAAGGCTTTCTTCCCATAGCAATTCAGTCAATGCATCATATTGCAATATTGTCTACCGTTTTTAATTTCCAGCTTCATCCACCAGACTTCTCTGTCCCCTTTTGCAAAGGACAGGCAAGTTTTCACTTTGCTTCTGCCCTTAACTTCCCGAATTTAGTTATTTCCTTCTTTATCTGTTTATATCTTCCCGAAGTTAATTACTTCCTTCTTTATCTATCCATATCTTTCGGAATTTAGTTATTTCCTTCTTTATCTGTCCATATCTTCACGAATTTATGTACTTCCTTCTTTATCTGTCCATATCTACCCGAATTTAGTTATTTCCTTCTTTATCTTTCCCTATCTTCCCTAATTTATTTATTTCCTTTATTTGTTTATATCTTCACGAATTTAGTTACTTCCTTCTTTATCTGTCCATATCTTCACGAATTTAGATCTTTCCTTCTTTATCCATATCTTCACGAATTTAGTTATTTCCTTCTTTATCCATATCTTCACGAATTTAGTTATTTCCTTCTTTATCCATATCTTCACGAATTTAGTTATTTCCTTCTTTATCCATATCTTCACGAATTTAATTATTTCCTTCTTTATCAGCACCCTGGTGTTGCTGGTCTCTTCTCGCGAATTTCTCCTTCTGTTGACAAGAAAGATTGCTACTGCATTAACCCTAATCCTCTCCTCATTGTTTTCCATTTATATCAGCCGCCATTCTTCCCCCCCCCCCCCCCCCCCCCCCCCTCCCCCCCCCTCTGCTGTCATTTTCCTTCTATTGGAAGGGCCTTCCCTGATTGCTGAAATTGCTTTGTTGATTTCGCCCTTAATGTCTCTCGCTGACAATTTCCGTATCTGTAAAGAGCTGTAAAATTGTAGGAGTTAATGCTCTTAATGGTCGCTATTTACAACAGATTTTACCGCCATCATAACCAACCACCCCCCTCGTCATTGAATAAGAGATAACGATATAATGATTGGTTGTAATAAATAGTACGTTCTAATTACAGTTGTTAGCCGCATTTTTTGCATAGTAATTCCTTTTAAATCTGGTTCTTTAATTATCTTTGCTGCAGTGCCTTTTCTTTCCTTTTCTTTTATGTATACGTGTGTATTTATATATATATATATATACACACACATATATATATACATATACATACATAATATATATATATATATATATATATATATATATATATATATATATATTCCCCTCCTTATCCCCTAAACTACACAAACTGGGAACTCTTACCTGTTGCCAACGGTGCCCTGTCTGTAAGATGTCACGAGGCTTATTAAGACTGCGTAAATATAAAAAATACTATTTATTTCCCAAAGCAATTGGTTATAACAAAGAACAAAATGATTAACAAGTCAAAATGGCATAAACACCCAAATCTACCCATAAAGAAACCAGTAAGATAACATTCTACCCCCTTGACTAAGGTTACACTCCCAAACCCAAAAGTGTCTTATTGATTGTCTCGTATTAGTCAGGTTAGAGAATCCCGTTTCTAATCAACCATGGAGTCGGACCAATCTGTAATAAAGATAATAGGTATATAGACATCCCCACGTCACTCTTTTCAAAGTATTTACGTAAAGAGAGTATTTTCACACTTCTCTCTCTTTTTCCAAAAGGTAACAGTTTTTCTAAGTTTTTATAGATGTGTCCTACCTTTGCGATTGGCCTTTTCCTCTCCCGACACTCGGAGCAACCACTTGACCTAATCTCGTTCGCAAAAAGAAGCGTCTTCCACAAGTACCCTGAACTAGTAGGCCTGTAATACGCGTACAAACGAATGTACATGCCTCGCAAACGGGGGAAAAACCTCTGAGTCAAGTTGCTTGTTCAGCAAATACCTTTTTCTCCAAGTGAACTTGCAGTGTACCACCTCTTGTCTCTAGGCGAGGAGAGCTATGTGACTTTACTATCATATTTGACACTTTAAAACATATTATTAGCCATTCCCCCTCTTTTCACCATATATATATATCTATATATATATATATATATATATATATATATATATATATAATATATATATCTATATATATATATATATATATGTAAACGTGAATATTAATCTCGTTTTTTATTCGGTAAACGTGGAACCCAACCCCCGAGTGTCAGGCAAACTAATACACAGCCCCTCTCTCTCTCTCTCTCTCTTCTCTCTCTCTCTCTCTCTCTCATCTCTCTCTCTCTCTCTCTCTCCTTATTCGACTGGTAATCAAAATGAGAGTCAAAAGTTATATAAAAAATAAATGTTTATTCAACAATGGAAAGATAATAATCCAAGTCTCACAGACTAACTAACTAATCCAAATCCCCAGACATTTAAAATGTTTAAATCAGTAATTTGTCACACCAATTGTCTCTCCCTTATGGGACTCTCGGTCCCCCCTTGCCAGAACACATAGTTCCTTCGCCAGAATCGTCTGTTACAAAAGATACGAGAAACACACTCGTTAGCACACAATTTAAAAACAAAACATTCTTACTATGGTGTAACAAGCTATCCCTTTTGGCTAAAGTAATTCAACACTCACCCATCTCCAGCTCGGAATATTACGCACAGAAACGCCATTATCAAAGGAAGAGGTGCACATGCACATATGAATGCACACTTCGTTAACGCCCCTTGTTACTGGCTACAACCAGTTTCCCAAAGGCACTTTGAAAAAACCCCCATGGACTCACATAACTACAGGACGAACGTTGACCCGTTTAACTATGCACTTTTCGTATCACACCATCACAGAAATCATTTATCAGCTTTATCAGGTCGTTGCTTCGGCTCTGTTCTCCGCATTCCAAGAAATGTCACAGCGAACATATTAAATATATTATTAATTACAACCCCAAGACTCACAGAGCTCGGCCATGCTAAATTGCTGGCTCCCACCTAGCAAATGGTCAAACAAAACAGCTTATAATATAAAAAAACATTTGGCCGGCTCAAAACATAAATAATAATAACTGCACGTCTCTGGCATTATAAATTTAAGTCTTATCACGCTTCATCTCAAATAACACTAGAATTTTTCTCTCATTTTGGATTCTTGAATATCCCTCTTTGTCTGTAACTTCCAGCATTTTGTAGTACACTGTAGGAAGACGGAATGCCTCCCTCTTTGTAGAAGGCTTCTAACGACTTCTGTAGATTGAAAAACGTTGTAGAACTCTGTAGACTCATAGAAACTCTCGTAATCACCCTGGATAAACGACAGCAATCTCTGCACGGCTGGAGGACGTCTTGCTAGAGTCGGGAAACAACTTTTTTGGTGTGTTAGTATGTCAGTCAAGTCATCGGTCAATCAAAAAAGAATTAGCCCCAGACATACTACTTCTATCAAATAATGACCTCAAAAATGTCAAATACTAACTGAACGTCTCCCAATTAACTCCATTTAATATGACCACCAAATCATAAGTCATTATCACAACTCACAAAGAAAAATAATATAAAGTTCTCTAACTCAATTCTCCAAACCCATACATCAGCACACACAATCCAAAAACTCACAGTAACTCCACAGACTTCTGCACTCACATTTCAAACTCGAATGTTCTCACAAGTAAAAAAAAAGAAAAAAGACAATGAGTCCAAGAAAAAAAAATCAAGTAACAAGCCCAGACCCAAAAATGTTCTCTCAAGCTCTGATATTACAGCAACTCACAAAATAAGCAAAAATATCCAATTTTTAACCGTAAAAACCCCTTTACTGCTCATATAATTAATTACAATGAGACTTAATGTCAAACTCCCATTTATATAAATAACAACCCCGATAAATTACATCTCTCGTCCAAAAAGAAATGCTATTTAAAACTCAACCCCAATTACATCTCTCGTAGGAAAAAGAAGAAAAATAAAAAAAATAATCACAAGTAAACTTCCCCCATCACAAAACACATAATATATGCGTAATAGTATACATAATCCCCACATTTTTCCCCAAGAAATGCCCCATGTATACCTACGGAATTTTTTGACATCGCAACTTTTATCGACCGACACGGCCAGAAAGCAAACTCTTACCCATGCGCTTTCGTGAAATGCTATTGTCAACATTTCCAGATATTGCAAAACTCTGAGCAATCACCATCAGAGGAAAGGAATCAGCACACAGCGGACTCATCGCAGCGGTTGTCAGCAGAAAATCCACCTGCGGACGTGTGCTCAAACTGCGGCACAAAAAAATGTCTAGTCAGACTCGCAAGTTCGGAAACTCATGATTCTCAAGAAAAATGGTCTTTACTGACACGAAGTAAGCACATTTCACAAAATTAACTCCAGGATATGACTAATGTTTTAAAAGACTGTCTCGAAAAAGTATTCTCTCACATGACACTGCTTAATTATATAAAAATTATCGCCTATTCTGGATAAAAAAAACTACGATAAACTCGTAATGCAGCAATTATATGCCTCCAAAAATAACACACTTGTGAACATAAAAAATGCACAACATCTCCATAGGACCACAATGCAGTAATGCCACTCACCTCTAAATAGTCACGAAACCAAAAAGAAAGAACCACAGAAATCTTCTCTTGGCTCGAGAAAAACTCCCATAACCACAAACAAGTGTCACCTGCCAAAGATTAATTCCACTTCCATATATTTCACCATTTAATAATAAAACCACTCTGGTGGTAAAAATATTTCCTCCATTTAATTAGTAACCACACCACCATATTCCCTCTTATATCTCCGATAGCCACATGTTAATAAAAAACCACTACTCCAGGAATAAAAAATAGTCACCTCTATTTCGGCAAATAAAAAATATTTACCTCTATTTCACCAATACTCCATGTGGAATAAAACAAGGTCTCCAAAAAATATTAAATCTCCAAGCAGGATAATCAAAAATGAAATCCCATCTCCAAAAAAATGTAATGTGCACTCAAAGCATCCAGCTGACCCACTCACAAATATTGCCCATATATCTCCAAAAATGTGTCTCCATTTGCAACAAAGATGGCTGCAAAATAATTGAACTAAACATAGCTCTCGCCACCATAGGCAAACATCAAATGGCCAAAAATATATCTCCAATATATTATATCTCAAATTATAACTCCAAAATAATATATATACCTCCAGTTCTCCAAAGAATAACTCAATGTTATAGTAAAAAAAACTATAAAACTCTCTCCTTAGCATAACTGCTGAAAAAAGGGCAAAAACTCTGCAAATAAAATTGTCTAGGAAATTCTAGAAAAAGTCACAAATGTGCCACAACTCATTATAACAGAACTCCAAATTCACAGTGTCTAAGCCAAGACTTCTTCATATGCACTACGACATAAGCCACTAGAAACTTAGCCAAGTTTCCTATCTCTGGCAAAGTTGTCACAAATACAACAAATGTATTGCGCAAGCAACTCACAATTTCTGGAACACAAATATCCAGAAAAAAAATGTAGTGCCATTGTGTATGCATTAAAAAAAATGCAAAAATTCTCCCATATATCTCTCTGCAGCATCAAATAGCTGAAAATACAAACACGTTCTCGAATAATGACTCCAAGTCATGAAATGAGATATTATATTCACACAAACTGGAGGAGAAAAAAATAAATTCAAATTCACCCATGATAAAAAAACTTGTGTCAGCGATGGCTAACTTCCATAAAAGGAGAAAAAAAAGAAAAATCAACGGCACTATTAACTATCTCCCGTAACTCATGTATGTCAAGCAATTATCTGCTGAACTCATAAAAAAGGAAAACAAAAATAATGTGTTGTTAGTTCCTCCCAAATTCAAAAATGATTTCATCACCCTTGATAGCATTACAGCACCCACGTATTAGTAAGAAAAAAAAAAAAAAAAAAAAAAAAAAAAAAAAAAAAAAAAAAAAAAAAAAACGTATCAGAAGTATCATTATCAGCAAAATCACCAAAATTGCTATCATCAAAATCATAGTATTAGTACAAAAAAAAAAAAAAAAACCACCAATGTTTATGCTTGTCCTTTCACCCAAAAATTCAGCACAAAATTCACCAAAAGTTCCCCAAAATTCCGCACAATTCACCATAACTCAGCCAGATTCATCACTCATGAATTACTGAAATATTCTTCAAAGTCATAAAAACTCAACACAAAACTTCTCCCATAACTCTCCATAATATAATTATCTGTAATAATTACAAAATAATCTCCCATGAAATATCTCAAATCTCTCGTAAAATGTGTCTCAAATAATGATAATTATACTTAAGCAACCCTCCCGTGACATATCTCAAGTAACAATAACAATTATTAATAACAATAGTAATAATTCTCCACAGTAATAATTCTCCTGCAAAGATCTCAAGTAAGGGTGTAATTCAAATAGCATACACCAGTATTGCAAAACCCACAGTATACACCACCATTGCCATACCCAAAATCAGCACCATTCGACACCAATCACCACTACTCACGGCATTTTAAAGTAATCCCTCCAACACAATAAAAAAAAATAACAATCTCTGTGTCTTCCAAAGCATAAGGAAAACATACACACATCCCATGCATTTTATTTCCTTTTCTCTTCATTCAAGAAAAAGAAAATCTCTTCTCTAAAAAAAAAAAAAACCTACGGGTATCTCACGTCATCAACTATTCAATCAGCTGATGTCTTGGCATTGGAAAATAATTTTCAAGGACAAATTCGCCTCCCAACACCCTGACAAGGAGAAAAAAAAGTAGTAGTTTACCCCCACTGAGAAAAAAAAAAAAAAAAAAGAGAACTTCACCCTTCATCGAGCATTGACACTCCCCCCTGAACAGTGTCTGAAGATCCCCCGAGGTATACACCAGTAGTAGTAGCAGTACCCTCCCGGTAAGCAATGCCCTTGAGGCAGGCAGTACTCGCCTTGCAATACCTCCTAGGCAGGCCATCAGTCGCCTTCCAATGCCCTTCTGCATTCGTTAGCAGAAATTTTCTGAGCCCGCAAGAACAAGTGGGTGCTTTGTCTCCAAGCCAAATATGCAACCCAAGCACGGTTCGCATGCATGAAAAATATCCACAAACACGTATACACCAAACAAAGACGAATGCGTCTTTTCTAAACATGTGCCAAGAAAAGAAAAAACACATCACATTCCACTCCCATGGGGAAAAAATGGTACTGTGAACTGCCTCTTTAACTTCAAAAATGACTCGTACACAAAGTCAAAAAAACAATAACGTAACACTTACATCTTAGAAATAAGAGAAAACCACCCCGGAATCTGCGTAATTACAAATACGCAAATCTCGTTGGCACAACGCACTCGGCAAACCGTGCAGCGAGAAAGCACTCGATGATCATTCACACACAAATCAGACTGAGTCCTCATCTCAGCAGGCATCTCGCTCTGGGCAAAATTGATGACTAATAAAAATCCTTCCCCTCCCTTTACCACAGTTACCGGACAGATATTTCTCCACCCCTTTCACTTAGCAACTGAAATCTAACAATTTAATAATTTTCCACAATCCCACAAAGGCTTTTGTCGTTCGAAAACCACCGCAAGCCACCACTGTTAATGTGATATTAATCTCTTTTTTTATTTGGTAAATGCGAAATCCCAAGCGTCAGGCAAACTAATACACACAGTCTCTCTCTCTCTCTCTCTCTCTCTCTCTCTCTCTCTCTCTCTCTCTCTCTTCTGACAGGTAATCAAAATGAGAGTCAAAGTTATATAAAAAATAAATGTTTATTCAACAATGGAAAGTTAATAATCCAAGTCTCACAGACTAACTAACTAATCCAAATCCCCAGCATTTAAAATGTCTAAATCAGTAATTTGTCACACCAATTGTCTCTCCCATATGGGACTCTGTCCCCCTGGAACTCTCGGTCCCCCCTTGCTAGAACACATAGTTCCTTCGCCAGAATAGTCTGTTACAACAGACATGAGAAACACACTCGTTAGCACACATAAGTTTAAAGACAAAGTTAAAGATTAAACATTCTTACAATGTGTAACAAGCCATCCCTTTGGCTAAAGTAATTCAACACTCACCCATCTCCAGCTCAGAATATTACGCACAGAAACAAATAAACTTTCGAAGAGCTATCCCCAGCATCTTGCCCTTCTCTCACGGACGTCTCTCAAAGTCTCCTATAGACTTGGCTAAGGACGCCATTATCAAAGGAAGAGGTGCACACGCACATATGAATGCACACTTCATTAACGCCCCTTGTTACTGGCTACAACCAGTTTCCTAAAGGCACTTTGAAAAACTCACATAACTACTGGACGAACGTTGACCCGTTTAACTATGCACTTTTTGTATCACACCATCACAGAAATCATTTATCAGCTTTATCAGGTCGTTGCTTCGGCTCTGTTCTCCGCATTCCAAGAAATGTCACAACGAACATATTAAATATATTATTAATTACAAACCCAAGGACTCCACACACACACACACACACACATATATCTACATCTACACTCTACATCTACATCTACATCTACATCTACATCTATATCTATATCTATATCTATATCTATATCTATATCTATATCTATATCTATATCTATATCTATATCTATATCTATATCTATATCTATATCTATATCTATATCGATATCGATATCGATATCGATATCGATATCGATATCGATATCGATATCGATATCGATTTCGATTTCGATTTCGATTTCGATTCGATATACTACCCTGTGGGGAGATAAAATCGATATCGATATCTATATCTATATCTATATCTAATATTATATCTAGATCTAATCTATATCTATATCGATATCTATCGATATCGATATCGATAGCGATTTGATTTCGATTCGATTTCGATTTCGATTTCGATATCGATATACTACCCTGTGGGGAGATAAAATGTCCTAAGTGCATTTGAACCCCGAGGGGCTAGTACTTAAAACGGCGGAAACACGATACTACTGCGATGGCGAATTAAGCGTTTATGCTGTATTTTACTTCAACATATATATTAGCTGTTCTTACTCTTACATTTTTACTTTCTGATATGAAATATAGTGTAATCTTATATAAATATATATATATATATATATATATATATATATATATAATATTAATATATATATATATTTTCCAGGCCAGGGTTAGTATTAAAACCCGGTGAAACAGTTATTCATCTATACTGTTCAGCCGTGCTTAGTACCAGCCCCACCTGGGAAGTCAAATGTATTTGTACTACCCTGTGGGAGATAAAATGTCCCTAAGTGCATTGCTAACCCCTGTGGGGATAAAATGTCCCCTAGTGCATGAACCCCGCTAGTACTTAAAACGGCGGAAACACGATACTACTGCGATGGCGAATTAAGCGTTTATGCTGTATTTTACTTCAACATATATATTAGCTGTTCTTACTCTTACATTTACAACTTTCTGATATGAAATTATAGTGTAATCTTATATAAATATACTTATATATATATATATATATTATATATATATATCTTATATAAATAATATATATATATATATATATATATATATTTATGATAAGATTACACTATAATTTCATATCAGAGAAAGGTTGTAAATGTAAGAGTAAGAACAGCTTAATATATATGTTGAAGTAAAATACAGCATAAACGCTTAATTCGCCATCGCAGTAGTATCGTGTTTCCGCCGTTTTTAAGTACTAGCCCCTCGGGGTTCAAATGCACTTAGGGACATTTTATCTCCCCACAGGGTAGTACAAATACATTTGACTTCCCAGGGGCTGGTACTAAGCACGGCTGAACAGTATAGATGAATAACTGTTTCACCGGGTTTTAATACTAACCCTGGAAAATATATATATTATATATATATATATATATATATATATATATATATATATATATATATATATATATATATATATATATATGTGTGTGTGTGTGTGTATGAGAGAGAGACAGCGCTAACATTTTTAAGGCAAGGGGATCACCTGAAGAAAAGCAACCCCAACACACGCTGGGGTCGCTTTTCTTCAGGTGGAAAATATGGGTCGCTTTTTTAAGGTGCTTAAGTGAGGAAATTAACAGGTTACAGTAAGGCCGTGGCGGAACGGCGCTTCGCGCCTTATCCGCATATTAAAAGATTCTTGGCAAGCTCGGTACGTTCTGGCAAGAGGTAATGTTGATTATTTTTGTACTGAAATTGCAAGGCAATACGCTTTTAATTTACTGTTTGTCTAAATTTGTTTTTAACAAATGTTTAATAATAGTAGTTTTTTAATGAATATATATCTTTATTTTTTCTCCTTTTTTCTATAATATTATGATGCTAAAGTGGGTCACCCTGAAGATTGGAGACACCAACAAGCAGGGGTCGTTTAACTTTAGGTGGAAAATATTGGGGTCGCTTTTCTTCAGGAAGAAAATATTGCGGTCGATTTTCTTCAGGAGAGGTATTAGGGGTCGCTAATCTTCAGGTGATCCAGGCAAGGTATACCGTCAAGCACGTCTGACATTTTATTTAAAGATCTTTTCATCCTTGATGATATATGGATCGTCTTTTATTGGCCGATAAGACTTTTAGTCATCCCTAATGAGAAAAAAAAAAAAAAAAAAAAAAAAAAAAAAAAAAAAAAAAAAAAAGGTTACTCAGCCCAATGTTTTTTCTCACCTGGATTGTGATAGAATGATCCCTCCTTCCCAGGTTCGCCCTTTGTTGAAGGAGACCGAGAATTTCAGAGAAATGACGCTCTATAATGTTCGGTGATCATTATAATAGTATTGTTAATAGTATCATCCGTATTCTCTTATAGTATTATTCTTATCTCCAGATTCGCCAATCCTCATCTACAGGAAAGTTAGAACACAGACTTAGATGAATTAGGTACTGAAAGTGAAGATGAACTCAGTAGCAAGTGGCTGAATTTATATATATATATATATCCTATATATATATATATATATATATATATATATGTATATATATATATATATATATATATATATATATATATATAAAATGTATGTATATAATCATATGTATATATACTATTTATATTTTTTCTTATATAATGGTATGTATTTTTTATATATATAATGTATAGTATTAGTATACACATATTGTATATAACCATACCGTACGTATAATATATTTATATATAACAGAATTTATTATCTTTATGCATATATATAACATATATATACTTTATATATAATGTGTATATATTTAATATCTAATGATGTTCATCCAACCAAGAGAACTTTATGGAGTTGCCAGGAAAGAAAGTCTGCTTAAAAACCTTAAAGGAAAAACCATTTAGATCCCAATCAGTCTTCACTCTGCAAATAAAACCACCCCAGTGACAGTGAGACTATAAATAGAGTTCTTATTCGAGAAGTCGTATGAAGGGGTGGAAACTGTCTGATCTTCCTTGCTATATTCGCGTGAAATTTTGGCCTTAATATGGATTAAAGTTGCCAAGACGCTGTAGTAGGCAGCTCTTAGGATTTATATATATATATTATATATAACTACATATACATACATACACATACATACATACATACATACATACATACATACATACATACATCATACATATATATATATATATATATATATATTATATATATATATATATATATATATATATACTGTTTAATGACAGGTATGGACATTAAAAAGCAATGATTTTTTATGTACAAGTGAAACAAATAATTCTTTGCTATACCTCCGTCCGTCAAAAACATCGCTGTTGTTCACCCTAATTGGACTTTTATTAATTCCTCTCCTTCCTCTCTTCTCTCTCTCTCTCTCTCTCTCTCTCTCTCTCTCTCTCTCTCTCTCTCTCAATCTGGTAGCCCGGAACCACAGGCATTTATTTCCGGTGATTGGAAATTAATTTCTCGATATAATGTGGTTCGGATCCCAAAACCTGTTGGTCACGTCGCTAGGTAACGAATTTTTCATAGCAACATGAACATGTAATCCTTCGGGCCAGCCCTAGGAGAGCTGTTAATCACCTCTCAATGGTCTGGTTAAACTAAGATATACTTTCTCTCTCTCTAGAATCTATTGATTTTACTATATCCAGACGGCGATAATTTCTTAGAAAGAAGACTTCGTTGATGGTTTGGCGAAAGCCTTAGAGAAGGTATTCCTCATTATCCGTGATACGTGAGTGCTTAGAATAATGAGGTTAATGTTGGCGGCTTCGTTCCGCTGAGATTATCATGTTTCTATATTGCTGATCCATTCTAGGTCAAAGAATTGCTGAGTGAATGCAGTAGTCATATTTTTTATTCATATTCGATAACACACCCTTCTCTTGATATAAAAAAAATGCGTGATCCGACCTCTAGTTCACTTTTAAAAAATATAAGGCGTAATCCGACCTCCAGCCTACTCGGTACGTGTGCAAGTTTTTCCCCTGACGCATGAGTTGTAAACATTATATTCCTAACTTCACGTGAATTAAAACTTGCTAAAATCTACGGTCAAATAGAGCGTTGTTTCACCAACAAAAATTAAATACACTATATTTTGTTAGAAATAATTTTTCTGTACTGTTCTTGTATGTGAAGAAGTTCCCACGATGAGGGAGAGATGGCATGAGCGTGAAAATAAAAGAACTTAGATACACAGAAGCAAACGGATGAGGGAAAAAAAATCGTAAAAAAAGACACTCCCGGAGATAGTTATCAAAAAAGCAAAAGTATTGCATGAATAATTCATCAGTATTCTTTCTGCAATGATCAGAGAGGAAAAGCGTAAATGAACGCACGCACGTTGAATATTTTTGCCTTTGCATCGTAAAATTTGGATAATGAAAATATCCCAGTTTTAATAATTGCAAGTCCTGAATAATGAGTACTTTGCGACTGATGAGTAAAACGGAGTGAGAATATAAAAGGAACGCACTCACATGAAAATTTCTTGCTCTTCGTCCTATTGAGTAAAGGTGAGGATGTGAAGAAGCGTGAGGAAAGATTAGGAGGTTGAGGGAGAATAATATCATAGGTGAGAGTTATTGGAAAGGAAACATAGACAGACAGACAGACAGAGAAATAAAACCATTGAATCTCATATGTTGTTTATGATTTCTGTCTATATAAAAAAGAAAGAAAGGAAACTTGTTCTATGAGAGATTTAGGTTTCCTTTGCCGATTTCATCCTGTACCTCTTCATTGATCTTAAAGTTGAAGTATTATTTCACGTTTCTTTTTTACTAGAAGTTTTTCCCCTAGAATTTTGAAAATATAATCCAGTAACTTTATAAAGAAACCCCGATCTTTTCGAGGATGGTTCACTTAACATATCATAATTGTTGCTAGGGGCTTCACGCAAATTGATCATTAATCATGCTGCTTCTTCAAAAGTGATTGTCCCTTAATTATCGAGGTTCATCAAATTTAATATTTGACCTCTTGGTACGTTGCCAAGGGTAGTACTTGACACTTTTGCAGTTGTGTATACAAGTATGTGTATGCATATTTTTTATCTTTTACTTTTTTATTTTTACACTGTTAAAGCTATATGCATATCTTAAGTACAGTTATAATTTTTATTGGGATTATAAGTTTTTATTACTTTTATTATTATTTTTTTTTACACCGTAAAGGCTATGTTATTATTTTATTTTTTTACACCGTAAAGGTTATGTGCATATCCTAAACGTAAAGTTGTAATTTTTACGCGGAATATCAGTTTTTATTCCTTTTTTTTTAATACCTTAAAGGCTATGTGCATATCCTAAATACAAAGTTATAATTTTATGAGGAATATAACTTTTTATTACTTTTTTTACGTTGTAAAGGCTATGTGCATATCCTAAATGCAAAGTTATCATTCTTTATGGGGAGCATAAATTTTTACCAAATATCAATTTTTACCTTAGTTCTAAAATAATTTTTTATTTTTTATTTATTCAGTTCATAAATTCATTATATAACATAACTATTTCTTATTTGGCTTCAAGCATAAATTTTGTATTCTATTCATTCAATTCCTCGTCAGATTTAGACGTCAGCTCCAGTATTTGGGTAAGACTGTTAAATCTAAATCTATCTCCAGTTTGACGAGCTTCTTCGGAGATTTTATGCATTTTAATTTTTGTCGGAATCGGATGGTCGGCTTCGATGTTCAAACCAAAACAGGTCTGCTGTATCGCAATAGTTTTTTCCATAGAATATTGCTTAAAAAACATTCTTGGTTTTGTATAATCCGTGCGAATGCGTTAAGTAAGACATTTTGACACTCGCGATTGTTTCTATTTTGTAAGAATTTTCAACTGAGACGAGATAAGGATGAAGGAGTTACAGAAATCTAAAAAAGTAGGATGAAATGAATGTTTCTGTCTTACGGGGAGACAATCGATATGAACTAGTGAACTAGTTTGAAGAGAACAAGGAACTGGAGTCCTATGTAACAATGTAACAGAGAGAGAGAGAGAGAGAGAGAGAGAGTGACTTTTTGTGTTTTGGGAATTGGTTATTTCCTTCCCAAGTCTTTTATCGTGATTAGAAAATGCTCCGGCGGCCACATACCTGGATAACCAATTTGGTTCCAGAAATAGCAAAAAAAATACGGTGATATACCATCACCAGTACTACATCCAGGTAGCAACAACAGTCTACAGGGCAAGCATTGAAATGTTCTGTACGAAGGGAACTTACGTAATATTTGATTATGCTGGATCTACGGAAACTTTGCTAAATTTAGGCTATTATTCGAGGGCTCAGGACGCCGTACCAAAGTAAGGGAAGGGACGATTTTAAAACATGATGCTTTAACCTAGCTAAAAATGGACGTTAAAAATGGACGCCATTCCAGCCTCTGTTGTAAGTAATTAGATATTTTAATTAAATCGTCTAGTTATAAACACCGCAGTTTCTTCGTCGCAATCGAGTTTTCTCTCCGTTGGTGGCCTATGTTGTTGGTACCTATAGCGCTGGCATAAGTACGATTATTGCTAACTTTAACCTTAAATAAAATAAAAAGTACGGGGGCTAAAGAGCTGCAATTTGGTATGTTTGAAGATCGTAGGGTAGATTGATGAACATACCAATTTGCATCCTTGTAGCCTCAGTAGTTTCTTAAAAACCTCAGTAGTTTCTTAAAATGTGAAGGCGGACGGAGAGACAAAGCCGGCACAATAGTTTTCTTTTACAGAACACTAAAAATACCATAGCCTGATAATACTACGACTCGATTTTAAAAGTCACAACATTTGCTATGACAGTTTCGGAACGTGAGAAAACTGTCATTGCAAATCTCCACATTAATGATGAAGATGAAACAACACCTACTACTTCGTAGGAAAATTCATCTATATTTCGCAACAGACTTGAGCATTGCATCATATTTGCTGAAATGGAGGAAGTTAATAGCTACGTAAACTGGATCTCTATTTGTTTTATCACATGATAGAGAATACGCAACGAGAACAGTTGTAGCACCAGAATGTCTCAATACCATGAGAGACAAAGCTTATCTAAATGTATAATGAATTCAAACGCTGACTGTCGTATGAAATTTGTTATTCTAATTCCAGCACGAGCGTGTGTCCTCTGTTATTACTTTTATACGATATATACCTGAAATCTTAGGCGCTAGATTTCAGGTTAAATGTTCACTTAATTGGCGTCCATATTTGTAATAGATCCTATGGTACTTGTATTACTTTTCCAAGAGTTAGTGAGGTTTTATGTCCGCTAAGGACGCAACACCTCTGACCCTTGTTGAATGTCATGCAAGGTTAACACAGAAAGCCAGGAGAGGGTCTCTTGGAAGAAATAGTGATTCAGTTGCATTTTATAATCGTATTGTCAGTTTCTGTGCATTTTCATCTTGTGCGATGAATTATATCTGTTGTTTGTTTACTATGACAGATATCCTACTGTGCAGCTCTATTCTGGTAACAATGTAAAATACGAATTCCAGAAATGCAAGTGCGTGTGTATTTACGCTGAAATTTATATTTTCATTACGGGGCATGATTCCGTAAAGATAACGGCACGATGTTAAGAATGGATCCCCGAGATACGAACTGGATATCGGGATACGAACTGGATCCCGAGATACGGAACTGGATTCCCCGAGATACGAAACGCAGAATAATCTGAATAGTGTCTGTTGATAAGCATCCTGCAGACGTCGACTTCATTCGAGCGTTATTTTCTCTCTCTCTCTCTCTCTAAAAAAAAAAAAAAAAAAAAAAAAAAAAAAAAAAAAAAATTAAAAAAAAAAAAAAAAAAAAAAAAAAAAATCTCTCCCTCTATCTGCGAAGCGTGGAATACGTGCTTCGTTATCACTCCCTAATTTGCAGTGCATCTGACTTTAAAACATTTTTCCTTATTAAAGAATAAGTGGGAAATCATTCAAGTGAGGGAAATGCATCTTCTTGCTGTGGAGAGATTTAGTTATAATTATTATCTGCAGGGTACGAGACAGATGCGCTTTCAGAGGACAAGAAAGTGAGTAATTTATATTTTCCCCTCTCTGACTTTATAGATTGTTTTATACAAACACACAAATACAAACAGACACACACATGTATATATATATAACCTGCAAAACTTAACTTTTCGCCCAGGGGGTCTATCTTGCCCAGTGTGAAAGGGGCCTAACTGCTAAATTGTTCATGAACCGCTGACCAGCAAATTTCCACAGATTTTGCTGCTTCATACATCACCACAGAGGGGGCGTGGCCTCTTATCACACATGCTCAGCCATTACTGTCAGATTTGCACACCCATGCTTAGGGATAAAGCTGGGAGGAAGAAGCTTTGTGTCGGATAAGAGCCTTCATTATCAGTACCTCATCCGCACTATCTGTTCAGCACTTTTCACAGCATCCTCTTACACCCCCCTTCCTTCCCCTTGTAGTAATTTCTACTTGTACACAGTTCCTCGTTGTAAGAGTGGGTTTTCGTGCTTGCTACCAATTCAGTAGTCGCGAGTTCGATTCGCTGCCCTGTGAACGCGGAATCAGAGCAATTTATTTCTGGTGATTAGAAGTTAATTTCTCGATATAATGTGGTTCGGATACCACAAAAAGCTGTTGTAGGTCCCGTTGCTAGGTAACCAATTAATGGTTCCTAGCCACGTAACGATATCTAATTCCTCGGGCCCGCCCTAGGAGAGCTGTTAATCAGCTCAGTGGTCTGGTAAAACTAAGATATACTTAACTTTTCTACCTGTACGTATCTCTGTATGCTATACAATTAGTTCATCTCAGTAGGTTCAACACGTTTTATTTGATTTGTATTCAAATCCACACTTCAGTTCAGCAAAGGAGGGTGATTCAACTTCTCTTCCTACATTGCTCATTGACTCTCATACACACTCCAGTTTTCTACCGAAGTTTTTGTTGTACTGCTCTCGACCATTCTTGATTCACTTACTTCTGGATATGGCAAATTGAACCCCAAATCATTGACACATTATATGGCAGTAGTGTCCGGGTATTACTGCTTAATACCCACTGTGATAGTTGTAAATAAGCGTATATTAAAAGTTTATTGACCGACCAAAGAAGTGAATTAGCCACCCTCAACTCAAAAATGAGTGTCGTCATCTAAAAGTTCGAATATGTATTTATCCAATAATCACTTCTGGTAATTTCTTCATAAGTATGATAATAAACTGCTTGAGATAATTATCCATTCAATTTTCAAATCTCATTTTCGACGCATCGATGAAACTGACATGTCATTGGCGCGAATACAACCTCGAATGCAAATGAGGGTTGTTCAGACCATTGAATAATCAATCATATGGTGGAAATCATATGTTGGATATGTTTCCATGTCAGCATTAGGAAATGTGTTTTGAATTTGATAGGTATTATATATATATATATATATATATATATATATATATATATATATATATATATATATATATATATATGTATG
>NC_061107.1:71106891-71136337 GCF_015104395.2 Macrobrachium nipponense
ATATATATATATATATATGTGTGTGTGGTGTGTGTGTGTGTGTGTGTGTGTCATATCACATTACCGTGATTCATATACATATATCGAGCTACAAATGTCCTTTAATATCTAATTCGCTCTATCCTCGGAATTGAATATATTTCATATATGTTTAACCGAAGGGGAATTTATTCAGCGATAATAGAATTGCCGGCCGACGGGCACGAACCATCGACATCCGAGGTAGAGCGAATTAGATATTAAAGGACATTTGTAGCTCGATATATATATATATATATATATATATATTATATATATATATATAATATATATCACTTATGTCACATCGAAAATGTGTTTGCATTAACACGAAAGCACTTGTTGGTACTTTCTTTTATTTTTCTTAAGGCCATAGATTAATATACATACTTTATATATATATATATATATATATATATATATATATATATATATATATATATATATATATATATATATATATACATATACATATCATATATATACATATACATAAATCAATCCAACCATGAAATTGACAGTTCATTTGTCTCCGTCATCTGAAGAAAAGCAAATGCATTTACTTCAAGTGAGACAGAACCTCTTGCAGATATTACTAGTTTATACTTCAAGTGTATCGTGTTGTGAAACAAAGGTTAGCTTTGATTGGTTTCTATATGTTGCAATAAATCCTAATTGGACTCGATTCGGTTCATTCTTCGTCTCATATATTCATACATAACGTTGTTTTTTATTTTGTAGAAACAAACTATTGTAACATATTTGTTTTAGAATGCTGTTTTCTTTGACGACTGTGGTACGAAAAGAAAAATGATAGAAACGACGATTCTATATGTGATTATAACTTGAAATAGAATACCTAAAATGTCAACGTAATCGGTTTTAGTCAAACAAATGACCAATCACCGCCACAAAACGCTCTGTTCCTCTTCGCATTTGTCGCCGTTGAAGACTTCATTGTTCTCTCACCACCTACGTTTGGGCTTTTCTGATTTTACTCTATAAAAATCCATAATAATTCAATTTAACGAGACAGGTAAATGCAAAAAGTCGTCAAACGTTTCTTCTCTGTCTCTGTCAAGTCACGTATCACCCGAATGAGGCAGAGAGCAAAATGTCGAATCATTGAAATAATTCTGGGGAATTTTCCATCTGTCTTCCTTTCGTCTGCGGGGAACAAGGGCGATGCATAATTTAGCGTTATTGTCCGATGATCAGTCAGTCATTAAGGCTAATCTTTGTCCGATATCAGTTCTTCTGTCATTAAACAGGGAGACTTAAGATATTCTTTTCGCCCAGTAACGTCGTTTTGTATTCGAGCGTGCGTAATAAAGAGGTAGGAATTAAGAAAGTGTATATGTTTACGCCGCGGACAAATAGTCATCACCTGTAAGGGATTTGATTAAATGAACTTATTGAAACTGTTCAGCGCAAAAATGTTAATGAGGGCGAATCGTGAGGCGATGGTCAATGACGAAAGTAAGGGCAAAGTTGAAAGATACAAATAAACAAAAAGCTTAAATTTTACAATTGAAGCTAAAGTCTAATTTACTTCCTTATTGTGCTGTTGCTTTAAATGGTATTGTTGAGTTTCTACATCCTGGAGACTTCAGTTTATATCTTACTAAGGGGCTCAATTATCTAACGTCCAACGCATGTTCTTTATTACGAGCCTTTTGAACTACTCGAAAATATTTCCTCCAGGGGTCGTATCACAGTCTCCATTTCCCCAACAATCGCTCCCTAAAACACCCAATGTGGTTTTCCCCATTTTTTCCCCCCGGGGGTGGGGGGGTGGGGGGAGATTGTTGCTAAATCAACGTTTGATGCTTATCTTTCAACTATACCTTAACCTTCAGGATTGCTCTTTACCTCCACCATATCATTTGCCTTAGTTTTTGCTTTTACCCCCAAAGTATTACGAGCGCCTCGGTGGCGTGGTCGGTATGGTGTTGTTGTGCCACCTCGGTGGCCGCGGGTACTATTCTGGGGCATTCCATTGAGGGGTCAGAGATGTGTATTTCTGGTGATAGAAGTTCCCTCTCGACGTGGTTCGGAAGTCACGTAAAGCTGTTGGTCCCGTTGCTGAATAACCATTGGTTCCATGCAACGTAAAAACACCATACAGACAAACCAAAGTATTCCATACATACCTTAGTAATAAAATGCCTCATACGAGTACGTCTAATAAAAGGGGTCCATAAAAACACCAAAATATGGAAAGTAAGTACTATATTTCAGAGACTGCTGCTGTCTCTCTCTTCAGGTAGGTAAGGCATTACCTACTATCTACCTGAAGAGAGAGACAGCAGTCTCTGAAATATTGTCTTACGTTCTATATTTTGGCGTTTTTATGGACGCCTTTTATTAGATGGAATTCTGTTGTAAAAGAACATTTTTACCAGTCATGCCTCATACATGTTGATTTGTCTGTATATTTATGGAGTTTGAACGCGTATGCTTTTCCAAAGATGTAGTTCAGTGCCCTTTAGATCTGAAAGCTTTATTGCAAATGATGCTCACTTTAGAAAACATCCTTCTGTTTCTGGTGAATATCCCAACAGCTGGGCAGAAAATAGTGGCCAACGGATTGACTGATCATCCAGCAATTAAGCCTTTGTTCTCCTGCTCTGAAAGGGGAAGAAAGGCGGAAAACTAACAGAAGAATAACACAGGCGCACCATTTTGCAATCGGCTTTCCATTTTACTCAACACTTTGAAAGAAGAGACGGAACGAAATGTCAAGTTCTTTTTTTGGATAATTGGTCCCGCTGAATTTTTCTAGCGGAACACCCCTCCCCCCCTTTTTTTTGTCGAAACAGGCTCAATAGAGTGGATAGCAAAACGTAGTAACGAGAACTATTGAGGTTTTTGTAGAGATAAAAAAAGCTCTAGAAATACGTAAAAACGATTAGTCATCTGAATGATCCATCTCGCTTATGCGATCATAATTTTTGGTGGTAAGATTTTTGTCATATGCTTTAAGGTTTTGAATATAGATTGACACCTACGCATTTACTTTACTTTTTTTTTTTTTTTTTAACAAAAACAACAAATAATTTTGCTTGATTTGAAACGTTGCTCTTTTAATTCGTTTACTTCTGATACATTGTTTCAGGTAGGTTCAAAAAAATCCATTTTATATTTTTTTTGATGTTCCACAAAACACATGAAGTTCGGTTTTGGCTCAGTAAGAAAATGATCGTGGGAAACCTTTTTTTCAGGTTGATGAAACTTTTTTATTAAATTTAGTTTCTGCATACCACAGTCTTTTTTAAACACCCCAAATAAAAAAAGAAAGGCTATATTTATCTTCAAAAAATTTTTTTTTACCAAAGTGAGGTGAATGACTTTCTCAGACATGAAGGAACAAAAGACTGTTATATATCAATATTTAAAAATAAAAAATAAAGCCCGAAAACAAGAAAGTTGATTAAACGCAAAGGAAAAATATCGTTTCAATATCGCCATACATTAAGGAAATAGTCTTTATGCTCTATAAGATTTTGTATTGATTAACCAACAGTGGTAAATGTCAGCTAAGGTTGAATTGGTGTTTGAATTTATTCAAGTAAAGGAAGATTTTGTTGTTAAAGCCATGTAGGCTTAACCTTCATTTTATGCCAATTCCAAGAAGTAAAGAATCAGCTTTGAGTAGTTAAGTCGTCATGTCATACAACTAGTATTTAACTTGCGTGGTGAAATTATTGATATATAAAATTTCAAGTGTTTCTCATTATTATTAATGTAATCTAATAAAAGTGCGTGAGTGATATACAAAATTGAAATCTACTGGAAGAAAATATATTTATAACGCCAAGGGTTTTTGATTAATAATGTATTGTCCATGTGTTCTCTGTGACCTATGGAATGTGGAGAACAGTGAGAAGCAACGACCCAAGAGTAGCTGACAATGAGTTTCTAGGGATGGCGTGAGATAAAAATGCTTAGTTCGACAAGTCAATGTACTGAGTTTATTAACTCTTCTCAAAGTGCCTTTGTGAAACTGGATGCAGCTAGAACCGTGAGGCGCTAACGAACTGTGTGTTCGTATGTGCGTGTGCGCCTCTTCCCTTTAATAGTTTCATTCGCAAGTCTATGGGAGGATTTTGACAGAGGGTCTTCAAGTGAAAGGCAAGATGCCGTGGCGTTCGCCGGGGAGTTTTAATTAACTGTGTTTATAGTGGTCCGGTTGCTTGGGTGAGTGTTGAATTACTTTAGCCAAAGAGCGGCTTGTTATCTGTTTGACATTTTTTATGATAATATCCAATATTTAGTCATTGATTGTTAATCTTGTGTGTGTACTTACCGGGATGTGTTCTGTATCTTTGAAACAGACAATTCGGGCAGGAGAGGGACAAAGAGTTCCCAGATGGGTGTAGACTTTTTGGTGACTAGACATTTTACTATTTCGGGGTTTTTTGAGTTAGTCTGTAAGACTGGATTACTTGATATCCCCATATTATTCATTGTTAATAAACGTTAATGTTATGATGCGACTCTCTCATTTTCATTACCTGTTAGAATGGAGAGAAAGAGGTGGAGAGAGAGAGAGGTGTCGGTGCTAGAGAGAGAGAGAGAGATTCTTTGGAGAGAGAGAGAGAGAGAGAGAGAGAGAGAGAGAGAGAGGAGGAGAGGCTGTGTGTAATGCTGTATGTTGGTTTGCCTTCCGTTTCGTGTCACACGCTTACCTAATGAATAATGGGGGGGAATCCCCCCATTACAGTGGTGGCAGCGGTGGGATAAGGGGTATGAAAGTTTTTTCTATGCCTAGGAACGCCAATGAGAGATGGGTGACCAGTTAAAAAAAATAAAAGGGGGTTATGGCTTAGCGATAGTTTTCGAACGACAAAGCCTTTGTGGGATTGTGGAAAATCGTTAAACTGTTAGTTTTCAGTTACTTAGTGAGAAAAAAAATGAGAAAATATCTATCTGTTAACTGTGCTAAAGGGAGGGAAGGATTTTATTGGACTCAGCATTTTTCCCAGGGAGTCAGCCTAGAAGCAGTGGGCGCACCCAGTATGACTTTTGCTTGTGTAATGACGAGTGCATCCCGAGATGGCCGTGCGGGTGTTGTTATTGGTGCGTGTATCACTGCCGCGTTTTACGAGAATTCCGAGCTATTTTTGTTCCCATCATGGAGTGGTGAGTGTTAAAAACTATTGTTTTGAAGGGGAGGGTTTTGTTTAAATATTTCAGTGAAATGGGATTGGTTTAAGAGGTCGAAAATGTTTTTTCTTTCCCCATAGTAGCAGTGACGTGTTTTCTTTTTTCATGTGTGTTTATAATAGACGTATGTATTCGTCTTTGTTCAAAACATAGAGGTGTATTAAGATGTTTTTTTTTCTATGCATGTGAACTGTGCTTAGATAAGCATATCTGGCTTGGAGACAAGAGCGGCCACAATTTCACGGGCTCAGCACATTGCGAGGGAGTATGGCCTGCCTCGAGGGAGGGTATTGCGAGGGTACCACTGGCCTCCCTCGAGAGATAGTGCAGCGAGATGGGTACTAGTGTATACCTCAAGGGGGTCCTCAGACACGGTTCAAGGGGAGATGGGACTACTGGTCTGCCTCGGGCTGTTCTGTCGCTTGACGGGGGAGTGTCAATGCTTAGGGGGGGAGAGACTATTTTTCTCATTGGGGGTGAACTCCTTTTTTTTTTCTTTGTGTCGGGGTGTTGGGGGATGGGTTTGGCCTTGACCATGGATGCTAAGATACCAGCTGATTGATTAGTTGATGAAGTGAAACGCCCGTAGAGTCTTTTTTTTTAGAAAAGAGATTTTTTTTTTCTCTCTTGGAGGAAGAGAAAAGGAAATAAAAAGAGAATTGAAATGCATTGTATGGGTGTATGTTTTCCTTGTGCTTTCAAAAGACACAAATATAAGGGAGATACACAGATTATTATTTTTTTTTTTTCTTTTTTTTTTTTTTTCATTGTGTTGGAGAGATTACTTTGAAAATGGTGCCAAATGGTAATGCCCGGTGCCGTGAATGAGGCAATGGTGTTATGCCATGGTGTTGCATCTGGAGAAATTGTATGTCATAAGGTTCAGCAATACTAGTGTAAGCTATTTTGAATTTACCTTTACTTGAGATCTTTGCAAGAGAATTATTGCTATGGAGAGTTATTATTATTATTATTGATAATCATTATACCTGAGATGTGTCACGGGAGGGTTGCTTAAGTATAATTATCATTACGGGAGACATAATTTACGAGAGATTTGAGATATGTCATGGGAGATTAGTTGATAATTATTACAGATAATTATTCATGGAGAATTATTACGATGAATTAATGGGAGAAGTCTTGTGTTAATTATTTGTTGAGTTTTTGTGACTTTGGAGAATATTTCAGTGATTCACTGGGGATGAGTTTTGCTGAATCTTGATGAATCTGGCTGAATCTTGGTGAATTGTGGTGAATCTTGCTGAATTTTTGCTGAATTCCTTGGAGAATGGACAAGCATTGACATTGGTGATGTTTTTTGTATGCTGATACTAGTGATTTTGATGATAGCAATGTTTGGTGATTTTGTGATGATGATATTTCTGATACTGATTTTTTATACTAATACGTGGGTGTTGTAATGCTATATCAAGGGTGGTAAAATCTTTTTTTTGAATTGTTTGGTTTGGAACTAAACAACACACTTATTTTTAGTTTTTTTTTTCTCTTTTTTTTTTTATGAGTTCAGTAGATAATTGCTTGACATCTAGTGAGTTACGGGAGATAGTTAACAGTGCCGTTGATTTTTCTTTTCTTCTTTTTTGGAAGTTAGCCATCGCTGACACAAGTTTTCTTTACCATGGGTGAATTTGAATTTATTTTTTCTCTCCAGTTGGTGTGAATATTTTTTTTAATATCTCAGTTCGCGACTTAGAGTCATTGTTCGGGAACGTGTTTGTGTTTCAGCTATTTGATGCTGTAGAGAAATACACGGGAGAATTCTTGCATGTTTTGAATGCATACGTAATGGCACTACATTTTTCTCTGGATATTTGTGTTCCAGAAATAGTGAGTTTTCTTGCACAATACATTTGTTGTATTTGTGACAACTTTGTGAGAGATAGGAAACTTGGCTAAGTTTTCTAGTGGCCTATGTCGTAGTACATATGGAGAAGTCTTGGCTAAGACACTGTGAATTTGGAGTTCTGTTATAAGGAGTTGTGGCATATTGGTGATTTTTTCTAGAATTTTCCAGACAGTTTTATTTGCCGAGTTTTTGCCCTTTTTTAGCAGTTATGCTAAATGGAGTGAGTTTTATAGTTTTTGACTATAACATTGAGTTATTCTCTGGAGAATTGAGATATACTATTTGGAGTTATAATTGGAGGTATATATTATTTTGGAGTTATAATTTGAGATATAATATATTGGGGATATATTTTTGGCCATTTTTGATATTTGCCAATAGTGGTATGAGCTATGTTTAGTTCAATTATTTTGCAGCCATCTTTGTTGCAAATGGAGACACATATTGGAGATTATGGGGCAATATTTGTGAGTGTGTGAGTTAGATGCCTTGAGTGCTCAATTTTTTTGGAGTTAGGATTTCATTTTTTGAGATTTTTTTTTTGGAGATATATTTTTTTGGAGCCTTGTTTTGTTCCACATAGAGTTATTGGGGAAATAGAGGTAAATATTTTGTATTTGCCGAAATAGAGGTGATTATTCTCTATTCCTGGAGTGGAGTTTTTTTTATTAACATGTGGCTATTGGAGAAATAAGAGAGAAATATAAGGGGAGTGGTTATTAACCAAATGGAGGAAATATTTTTATAACTGGAGTGGTGGTATTATTAATATGGTGAAATATATGGAGTTGGAATTAATCTTTGGCGGGGGAACCTTTTTTTGTGGTTATGGGAGTTTTTCTTGAGCTAAGAGGAGATTTCTGTGGTTCTTTCTCTTTGGTTTCGTGACTATTTAGAGGCGAGTGTCATTGCTGCATTACGAGTCCTATGGAGATGTGTGCATTTTTTATGTTCACAAGTGTATTATTTTTGGAGAAATATAATGGGGCAAAGTCATGTTGAGAGAATAAGTCTTTGAGACAAATCTTTGAACACATTAGTCATATCCTGGAGTTAATTCTGTGAAATGTGTCTGTTAGACATTTTTCTATAGAGTCATGAGTTTCCAAACTTGTGTGTCTGACTAGACAATTTTTATGCTGATGTTTGAGCTTACATCTGCAGGCGATTTTTCTGCTGACAAGCGATGTGATGAGCCGTGTGCCGACTTTTTTTTTTTTTCCTCTGATGGTGATAGATCAGAATTTTAGCAATATCTGGAAATGTTGACAATAGCATTTCACGAAAGCGCATGGGTAAGAGTTTGCTTTCTGGCAAATTCCATAACTTTACATGGAGCATTTCTGGGGAAAAATGCGGGGAGTTATGTATATCATACATATGTTATGTATTTTGTGATTGGGGAAACTTACTTGTGATTATCTTTTTTTTATTTTTTCTTCCTTTCCCTTTGAGAGATATAATTTGGGGATTGAGTTTTAAATAGCACTTTTTTTAATGGGAGATGTGATTTTTCGGGAGTTGCTATTTACGTAAATGGGAGTTTGACATTAAGTCTCATTGTAATTAATTATTGAGCAGTAAAGGGGTTTTTGCTGTTAAAAGTTGGAGATTTTTACTGATTTTGTGGGTTGCTGTAATATCAGAGCTTGAGAGAACATTTTTTGGGTCTGGGTGTGTTACGTGATTCTTTTTTTTTTTCCTTGGGCTCATTACGATTTTTCTTTTTTTTTTCTTGTGAGCACATTCGAGTTTGAAATATGAGTACAGAATTCCGTGGAGTTGCTGTGGTTTCTGAGTTGTGTGTGTGCTGATGTGTGAGTTTGGAGAATTGAGTTGGAGAACTTGATGTTTTTTTTTCTTTGAGAGTTGTGATAATGACTTATGATTTAGTAGTCATATTAAAGGGAGTTAATTGCGAGACGTTCAGTTGGTATTTCTGACTTTTTGAGATCATCGTTTGATAGAAGTAGTATGTCTGGGTTAGTTTTCTTGGATTGACCAGTGACTCGACTGACATACTAACAGACGCCAAAAAAGTCATTTCCCGACGCCAGCAAGACGTCCACCAGCCGTGCAGAGAGTACTGCTGTCGTGTTGCCCAGGGTGATTACAAGAGTTTCCACGTGGGTGATCGCGAGAATTCTACCGCGTGTCTTTTGGGGATCTGCAGAAGCCGTGAGAAGTCTTCTACAATGAGGGAGGCATTCCGTCTTCGTACAGCTTCCTACAGTCTACTGTCTGTGCAGCTAGTTGCAGACAAGCAAAGAGGGATATTCAAGAAATGCAGAAAAAATGAGAGAAAAGTTCTAGTGCTATTTGGAGATAAAGCGTGATAAGACTATTTTATAATGCCAGAGACGTGCAGTTTTTACTTGTATTTTATTTTAAGCCGGCCAGTGTGTTTTGTATTATATGAGCAAATTTGCTAGGCGGGGGCTAGCATTAGGTGGCCGAGCTATATAATGCCTAGGGTTTTTGATTAATAATATATTGTCCATGTGTTCTCTGTGACCTATGGAATGTGGAGAACAGTGAGAAGCAACGACCCGAGAGTAGCTGACAATGAGTTTCTAGGGATGGCGTGAGATAAAAATGCTTAGTTCGACAAGTCAATGTACTGAGTTTATTAACTCTTCTCAAAGTGCCTTTGTGAAACTGGATGCAGCTAGAACCGTGAGGCGCTAACGAACTGTGTGTTCGTATGTGCGTGTGCGCCTCTTCCCTTTAATAGTTTCATTCGCAAGTCTATGGGAGGATTTTGACAGAGGGTCTTCAAGTGAAAGGCAAGATGCCGTGGCGTTCGCTGGGGAGTTTTAATTAACTGTGTTTATAGTGGTCCGGTTGCTTGGGTAAGTGTTGAATTACTTTAGCCAAAGAGCGGCTTGTTATCTGTTTGACATTTTTTATGATAATATCCAATATTTAGTCATTGATTGTTAATCTTGTGTGTGTACTTACCGGGATGTGTTCTGTATCTTTGAAACAGACGATTCTGGCAGGAGAGGGACAAAGAGTTCCCAGATGGGTGTAGACTTTTTGGTGACTAGACATTTTACTATTTCGGGGTTTTTTGAGTTAGTCTGTAAGACTGGATTACTTGATTATCCATTATTTATTCATTGTTAATAAACGTTAATGTTATGATGCGACTCTCTCATTTTCATTACCTGTTAGAATGGAGAGAAAGAGGTGGAGAGAGAGAGAGGTGTCGGTGCTAGAGAGAGAGAGGGATTGCCGAGAAAGAGAGAGAGAGGCTGTGTGTAATGCTGTGTGTTGGTTTGCCTTCCGTTTCGTGTCACACGCTTACCTAATGAATAATAGGGGGGAATCCCCCCATTACATATTTGATTGTTTACAAGCAGAGCAATTGAACTCTTCAACTCTTCTGTTGACTCTTGACCTTCCTTACTTTAGTTGCACCGTTTAAGCCTGCCCTCTTGTCATGAATACAGTTCTCGCTTTTCCCTCTCGTGTCAAACCAGTTCTTTCTTGCACCTTGCAAAAGAATTTAGAAATAGTTCCTTCCTGACTAATCGACATTCCTCGCCTCCTCCTTCCCTTGTACGTCACGAGAGCAGTTTTGCATGTTCTGGTATTCGGATTTTGAGCCCGCGTATACTCTATTTTGCTGCACCAGGCTTCATATCTTGCATTTCCTGAACTATCATATACACCTCGACTCCATAAATAATTTATCTCAGTGGCTTTGCCAATTGGAACTCAATTCCTTTCTCACATTCAGTATCTTTATCTCATATCTTGCTTTTCGTGAACTGTTATATACATCTCGACTTCAGGAATAATTTGTTTCAGTAATTTTGCCGATTGGAACATTCAGTATGTTCATCTTAACACATATTTGTAGCAACAATGCCTTTTTACATTCTAATAGTGTCTTTCATTTTATATTGTGTACATTGCATTTCATAACTTTGTACTTTCATTTGGGTTCCATCTTCTTTTTGTTTTTTTATATTTTTTTTTCTTTCATATCTCGTGAGTATAGTAAGATTCATATATATCAACAATAAAATTCTGAAACATTCTTTCGGATTCCATTAACCGAAATATATTTACAACAAGCTGTTTCTTCATTACCTTTTACCAAAAATATGCCAAACATTGTCAATAATCATTGTAAACTTCATAAATCCCTAATAGACATTTCTTAGTCATTTGTTCTTCAGTCAGGCATCCTTGATCATGTGTTTATTGTCTAAGTGAATTTCTATTCGAAGTACGTAAAGCAAGCCTTGAATTACACGTCGTTATTTATTGTCGATATTAAACAGATTTTCCTTGCTTCTAAACGAATACTTTCTTAAGGAACACCTTGATGTTGTGAATGAAATCAAACTTCAATGAAAATATAAAAGCAATTCCACTATCGCCACCTCAAAGCAATGACAAAATCATGCCACTTATTTTTTTCATATAAAACCATCATTGCGACCTCGAATGTCCCAGTTTCACCCGAAGAAAGATGGAGAGAGGAGAGTCTGACAAGGAATCCCTGAGGAGTGGAGAGGAATGGGGCCCCAGGTGGGGTGGGGGTGGGAGGGGGGGAGCTCAGGGGCAAAAATGGCTAAGGGGTGAGCTCTCCACCGCAGTTTTCTTGCCTGGTTTCACGAGACTATTCGATTTTGGCTCCTTTACATAGGTTGCAGATGGGTTTCCAAGGTGTGTCAGGTATTTATTGATTTAATTATTATTTTTTTTTTTAAATCATATTGATACACACTCAATTTTATTTCTGCAAACTCTATTCTTGTGTTAGCTATAATTAAATTGGTTATTACAACTGTCACCTTGATGGGGTAGTGAGGGGGGTTAAAATACCTTTTTTTTATATTGTAATATACACCCAATTTTATTTCTGTACACTTTATGATTGTGTTAACTATAATTGAATTGGCTAATATAATTTTACCTTTGTGGGGGGCTGGGGTTAAAATACCCTTTTTTTTTATCGTAGTGATATACACCCCAATTTTAATTTTATTTCTGTCCACGCTATGATTGTGTTAACTATAATTAGAATAGTTATTACAACTTTTACCAAACTTAAGCTCGAAGTATTAGTTAACTAATAAATATCTGTAAAGAATCTCTCTCTCTCTCTCTCTCTCTCTCTCGTCTCTCTCTCTCTCTCTCTCTCTCTCTCATCCTTTGAATGAAGGCATTTCGTGATGAGGTAATCTGTACCTTTGAATTCCACGTGAGGGTTAGTATTGGTTGTCTAATTGCAGTCAGTTTTTTTAGCTCCATAAAGTCAAAAGGTTTCGCATTGGGGGTGTCGAAAATTCCAATGGAGAATTATGGACAAAGTTTAAATATAATATATATATATATAATATATATATATATATATATATATATAATATATATATATATATATATATATATATATATATATTTATAATACAGAGAGAGAGAGAGAGAAATTAGCCTTAGATTTCTCTTCAAGTAAACATATTTTATTTGTTTCTTGTATTACGCTAAATCTCGTCTCTCCACAAAGGTATTGTTCCTGTGGTTCATAAGATTTTTCTTGTGTTTTTATCTCTGGCTAAAGGAAATTTTTGCCGCCTTGATTTTTTCCGCACTAGATTGTGATAAATGATGCATACACTGCTAAGGCGATTCGGTGCGGGGGAACCAGACGTTCCTTTGGATATAAATGACGGTTTTGTGATGACAATTTCAAGATCCTCTTTCGTGAGCGGAAATGGATTTATCATTAAAAGAATGCTTAATAACGCCCTGGCGTCGTGACTAAAATTACCCATAGTCACTGCAGGCCCCTAGCTGCAACTCCGTTTCTTTTTTACTGTAGTACCTCCGTTCGTATTCTCTTTCTTCCATCCTACTTTCCACCCTCTCCTAACAATTGATTCATAGTGGAATTGCTTTGAGGTTGTCCTCCTGTTCCACCTTTCAAACCTTTTACTGTCAAAGGCCTCATAGGTCCCAGTGCTTGGTTTTTGGCCTAAATCCTATATTCAATAAATTCAAAATTGTCCATAGTGAAAAAATAAATTTAAACACACTTTTTATTTGTGATACCAGTAACATGAATAATGCTGTGCACAGTGTAGCCTATTTAAACAGAAGAAAAAGGTGTCATAGTTTTAGAATGGAAGGGCCCAATTATTGGCTTTGGGTATCAGTGTATGCAATACCGAGTAGTAAGATGCAACTTACAACTAATGCAAGTAGGCAGCAAGCGGCTAATGGTTAAGTAGGTGCAGGTATAAGTCAAGAAGTTTGATTCTTCGTCGGTTCATTTTTAATTCAGAAGTTACTGAATAAACATGGCAGTAAATGCTAGTTGGGTATTTTATCGGGGATGCGAAAGCAATAATAACGTCTGTGGCCAAAGTGCTTCCAGTTACCGGCACACTAGTGCTGTCAAAACCACGTAAGGTACAAATTTAATCGGAAGAAAGTTCTCTCTAAATTCCCTTGAGAATCGAATCTCAAGCGTCTCTTTGTTTGGAACGAGTGAAAACTAAGTCACTGCTAAAAGATGCAATGGGCATCTGGAACTGCCGAGGCGAGGAGATATACGTATACCCCCGTGAGACGTGAAGAAGAGTAATTCATTTCTGGTATGACTGTTTTATAAAATAGCTAAAATAATTATGAAACTTCAAAGTGGTAGGAAGAAGAAATTAAGGAACAGCACAATATTCAGTATGAGTTAAAAGTCCCAATAATGTATATGATACTGTATCTTTCCAAAATACATTAAGGTTAAAAGCAGGGATTTTTAGACCGTTTGACAACTGAAGAAGTTACCCGTTTTAACCTTTTTGTATTTCGGGAAAATACGGCATCATATAAATGATTGTGGCTTTTAGCTCATTATCTCCTTTCGCGGCAAATTGATGCATCACAGAAAATTCAGTAAAATATTACTCTCCAATTCCCTGGTGGGCGTTGGCTGGCAGTAGGTCAGCCATACCGGCAGTGTATGCATATTGTATAGGTTACGTAAATTAGGGTACTAAATTAGGTTAGCTTACAGAATAATTAGGGCAATTTCTCGAATGGATTGAATCAGAGAGATTCTTGACAATCTATTGTGAGATCTCTTCGCCGTTGACCCGGATTTGAACCATTATTGTGGAGGGAATGCCCAACACTCGTAATTGCTTGTAATGTTGATGGTAGGCTATCATTGCATGGTTATCCCCTTATAATGATGGCGGGTGGATAATTATGGCGTTAATAGTTGCTATCCAATATAAAATGCCCGTGATTAGCCTCTATGTATATCGAAACAAATCCACATCCGACGGAAACGTTTTAATTCTTTTATCTCACAGTTATTTATAAGTGTGAGGAGAGAATTTGATCCAGAAATAACGTAGATACAGGTATCGAGAATTCAGAGACAGCAGTTTGAAAGAACAGCGGGAAGCAGAAGGCAAGGAATTGTAAGAGAATTGGTAGGGAATTGGTAGGGGGGGAGGGGAGTCAGAGCTAGTTTTGCTTGTTGAGAGAAGCAGATATACGTTTGGGAAAAAAAACCATACTATTGAAATGAAAAGAGTTGCTAATATATATAAAGCGCCCCAATGGCGTTGTCGGTATGGTGTTGGCGTGCCACTTGGGTGGCCGCGAGTTCGATCCTCTGGCATTTCATTGATGAGCGAGAGTTGTCTATTTCTGGTGATAGAAGCTCACTCTCGACGTGGTTCGGAAGTCACGTAAAACCGTTGGTCCCGTTGCTGAATAACCACTGGTGGTTCCATGCAACGTAAAAATACCATACAAACAAACAAAAAACAAGCTAATACAGATACTGACATATGGGGGAAAAAATCAAAGCTGTGAAATACATTTACACCTGGCCTACGGGCACTCATCAAACTACTCTCATCTCGTTCTTCAAGTTTCCTGATGTGTCGATGAGAGTAAGAGTGACGGTCAAAATGGAACGTCAAAATAGAAAGAAATACTGCATAATGGTGGATTCCCTGTATAGGAACGGAAAACAGGAGCTATATAAAAACTCGTCATTCCTCGTCAAACCTATGCACTCAACCTTTACAAGATTGAAATACCTGACAGAGATATATTTTTTTTTTTAATTCATTTTTCGTTTCGCGGTATAGTGGCAGCGGTGGAGTAAATATTGAATGTACTTCCAGCGCATATGCGACTCGTCTGAAGTTACAGAGCTGGGATCGTACTTAGTGTTCCTATGATTATGGATACAATTTCCACTGGCATATTCCATATCCTTCTTATTTCTATTTTCAGGTCTTGATACTGATCCATTTTTTCCTCTCTTTCTCTTCAACTGTGGTGTACTATGGTATTGCGACATCAATGAGTGATACTTTCTTCTTGATTTTGTCAATCAACGTCACGTGTGGTCTATTTGCATGCATCACCCTATCTGTTCTGATACCATAGTCCCAGCGGATCTTTGTCAGATCGTTTTCTATTACTCCTTCAGGTTGGTGATCGTACCACTTATTACTGCAAGGTAGCTGGTGTTTCTTGCACAGGCTCCAGTGGAGGGCTTTTGCCACTGAATCATGCCTCTTTTGTACTGGTTCTGTGCTATGTGGTTTATGGTTTCATTTTTCGAATTGCACTTCCTACATATGGGAGAGATGTTATTTCCATCTATCCTTCTTTGAATATGCTTGGTTCCTAGGGCCTGATCTTGTACCTCTTATCATTCCTTCACTTTCCTTCTTGAGCTCTCCTCTCGCTGGCTAGTTCTGTAGTCTGTCTCATATATTGTACTTGCATTGGTTTGTTGTGCCAGTCCTCTGTTCTGTTTGTCATTCTCTTGTCTCTATATTTCTGGGTCTTCGTCTACTTTAATCAGTCCTTCCCATGCACTCTTTAGCATTGGCTCTATTCTCGATGTTGACTCAGTCCTCTATACTTAGTAGTCCTCTCCCTCCTTCCTTTCGTGTTATGTATAGTCTGTCCGTACTTGCTCTTGGGTGTAGTGCTTTGTTTATTGTCATATGTTTCCTAGTTTTCTTGTCTATGCCGCAGAGTTCTGCCTTTGTCCATTCCACTATTCCTGTGCTGTATCTGTTTACTGGTACTGCCCATGTGTTTATGGCTTTTATCATATTTCTGGCGTTGAGTTTTGACTTGAGTATCACCTTGAGTCTCTGCATATATTCTTTCCTGATCGTGTCATTCATCTCTTGGTGTTTTATATCCCCTCCTTCCATTATTCCCAGGTATTTGTATCCCGTCTCATCTATGTGTTTGATGTTGCTCCCATCTTGTAGCTTAATCCCTTCAGTCCTTGTTACTTTGCCCTTTTGTATGTTGACTAAGGCACATTTTTCTATTCCAAACTCCATCCTGATGTCCCCAGATACAATCCTTACAGTTTGGATTAGGGTATTGTGACGAAGTGGGCAAGAGTATCTGGGTCTGGATACCATTAATACTTGGTGCACGAAATAGTCAAAGATCTGTGTCTGGACACCATTAATATATGTTAACCCAAATTGCCAATTATCTGGTTGCTACACTTACCAATTGTACTTGCTAGTACAAGAGACCCTTTTATTCCTGGGTCTGAGACACCCTTTGTACTTAGGGCACAGTTTGTTCGAGTACCTGGTTTTTACTTACCTCACTACAGCCAGACGCCTGACCCTTCATCACAAATACTAAACGACTGAATACACTAAAGGTAAGAGTGAGCCCTTATATAACTGAACAGTCAAGAAAACAATCAGTCTAAGTTCATTAAAATAGGTGTGAGGTAATCTTAATTAAAGGGCATCACTTGTACAACTTAAAATCTAAGTATTTCCCTGATTCTGTTTTATTTGTGGGAAACGTCACAATTATCACTCTATATTTCTACCTAAACAAAAATAAAATGTAATCTTTAATAGCTATATATTGGGGTTGTAATAAAATGCTCATATAAATTTTAAATACAAAAATTTATTTCTAAATTCAAAATTTATAATTGAAATACACAATCTCAGGGAAATTGTTATTACTTGAAAAGAAAAGTTTAATTGATTCTAGAGTTAATTATTAAGCAAAATTAAATCAAAGTTTATCCAAGAAAATTAATTAAATTAAATCATAAAGCAATAATTAAATTTGAAATTAAATTTAATTAAATGCAAGTTAATTCACAAGTGTAAGTTTCAAAATTTACACAATAGAATATTATTCAAACTAATTAAACAAAATAAAGACAATGCAGAAAAACATACTGCATAATATGAAAACAATTAAAGCATTGACAGTACAAACATTAAGCATATAAAAATAGGATTTGTCAAAAGAACAAAGCAGAAGATAAATGTTTAGAAATGATAAAACCTCGAAGTGCACTTCAAAACATTTGTAAAAAATACCTTATACACAGCTGCAGCTTCAATCAAAAGGCCTGTTACAATTTTACACTTTTTCACTATTTTTGCGGGCACCTTCACAAATTTAACAGAAATAATACTATGTTCAGATTCCACAAACAACACATTTTTACTAAGAAATGAGTGACCAGCTCGTTACGTTAAGTTACTGAAACAGCCTCACAATCGAGAGAGAGAGAGAGAGCAATGTTAAACTCTCTAATGCTTGCCGCTGAGTCTCTAAAGCGAATGAAAATTTTATATACGTAACTATCATATCAGGGGAATGGGTGTATTTCAGTGTACACGTCTAACACGAAAACATATTACGTCAACTCTATAGGGGTACCTAATACAGGGCCTCTTTGACTGCGTTCACATATGTCTATGAATAAGGCTCTCTTGTTCCTTTACAGGCCTGACCGCGATGATAAAAAATTACGCACGTGTTTACATCGATAAAGAAATCAGCTTAGCTAAGACATTCTCAAAGTGTGAAAACAACCCTCTTCAAAAGGCTTATGAGCTTTCACTCTCTCTGTGTTACGGTACTTCAAAATGAAAAGTGGGATTACTTAGCACATGTTATCTTTAAATTTGGGGATCTGAACACACCAAAACATACATTTCATAACATAATACACCGGTTCTGATGTGAATTAATCATATTACCTTAATTATAATTGCATTCCAAACTTACATTATAAGATTCCTCCCCCCAGAAGATTAGTTATTCCGTGGTTGAATCCAACGGTTCACAACGAGATAAATAATTGGCAACTACATTGTTCTTACCAGATATGTGCTCAACCTTTATACTGTTGCAAGCACAAAGAACACCTGGTCAGTCTTTGATTATGGTTTTTCATCCGCTGTATGAATGACAGTGGATTGTGATCAGACAACACTAAAACTTCTTCATTCCTAGGTCTGTTCACATACACTTCAAACTTTTTCAATGCAGTGATTAAGGCTAGAGTTTCCTTTTTAATAGTTGCTTAGTTTTTCTGATGCCTTTCAGTTTCGAAGACAGGAAACACACAGGGTGTAGAAGTTTGTTTTCATCTTCTTGAAGTAGAACAGCTCCATTTCTGCAATCAGAGGCATCAACTTGTATCACAAATTTCTTATTAAAGTCTGGAGCTTGAAGCACTGGTCTTGAAGTTAAAATGGCTTTTACCTTCTCAAAGGATTCTTGACATTCTGGAGTCCAAACAAACTTAGCTTTGGGACTAGTTAAGTCTGTCAAGGGAGCTACTACGGCTGAGAAATTTTGACAGAAACGACGAAAGAATCCAGCCATGCCCAAAAATCTTTGTAGTTGCTTCCTAGTAGTAGGGGGGGTAGCCTTACGGATACCTTCCACATTAGCATTCACCGGAGTGAGAAGGCCTTTTCCAACTTCAAACCCAAGGTACTGAACAGTCGCCTTCCCAAACTCATTCTTCTCTAGGTTGACTGTTAGTCCTGCCTCTTGTAGTTTCTTGAAAACTTTCTTCAGGATCTGCAGATGTTCTTCCCACGTTGTAGAGTAAATGACTATGTCATCAAGGTATACACCTACTCCTTCTATAGATCCTAGCAGTTGATCCATCACTCGTTGAAATGTGGCTGGTGCATTCATCAGACCAAATGGCAATACAGTATACTGATACAATCCAAAAGGAGTAATAAAAGCTGACAGCAACTTTGCATTTTCATCTAAGGGTATCTGATAATATCCTTTCAATAAGTCTATCTTGGACACAAACTTGGCTTGCCCAATATTATCAAGTAACTGATCTATAAGAGGCAAGGGATAATTGTCAGCCATACTAATGGAATTCAGTTTCCTATAATCAGTACACATTCTAAAGGAGCCATCAGGTTTCTTCACTAACACACATGGAGAACTGAAGTGACTTGAACTGGGTTTCTGCTAATCCATGTGCAGCAAAATACTGAACTTCTTTCTTCAGAACATCTCGATGATAAGGTGATAAGCGATAAGCTCTTTGCTTGAACGATTTTCCATCTTCTCTTTGATCTTGATTTCATGTTTTGTCAGATTAGTACGTCTGGGTACATCATGCAAAAAATCTCTGTAAGCTTCTTAATCACTTCACTCAATTCCTCACCTTGTTCAAAATTAAGATGTTTCAGTTTATCCTCCAAATTTTCCAAATTGAAGAATTATCCATCTTGCTTCAGCTCCCAATTCATAGCCGTCATCGTCTTCTGTAGATGAAGTTGTCTGTATTATTGACACAGTTTCAGTTCTAGTTTCTGATAAGTAAGGTTTCAAAAGGTTCACATGTATCTTCCTCTGTTGTTTTCTTCTTTCTGGTGTTTCAATCACATAAGTTCTATCAATCACATAAGTTCTATCACTTAACTTCTCAATTATCCTGTAGGGACCTTGAAATTTATTTGTAAGGGGGAATCTCTTGACTGGTAGAAACACTAACACTTGTTGACCAACAATAAAACTTCTTAGCTTAGTCTTTCTGTCATAGTTCCTTTTCATTTTCTCTTGACTCATTTTCAGATTTTCTAAAGAGAATTTTCTAATCTCTTCCAACCTTTTTCCTTAAGTTTCTTCATACTACTCCTTGGAGTTCCTCTTTATTTTCTACCCAATTTTCTGCAAGAATCTTCAAAGGTCCTCTCACTTCTCTTCCAAAAATCATCTCATTGGGTGAACATCCCAAGTTTTCTTGATAAGCATTCCTAACTTCAAATAACATTAAGGGTAAACCAACATCCCATTCTCTTCCTGACTCAGAACAATACTTTGTCAGCATACTTTTCAATGTCTGGTGGACCTTTCCAAGGCAACTGTTGTTTTACCCCTAATAAGTTCATCACATCCTGGAACAACTTGAAGTAAAGTTCGTTCCTCTATCACTTTGTACAATTTCTGGTATACCAAACTTTGAGAAAAACTCCAATAGTTTCTCAGCAACTATCTTGGCAGATATGTTTTTGACAGGGATCGCTTCAGGATATCTGGTAACAGGACACATTAATGTCAACAGATAATTTAATTTCCTTTCTTCGTCTTCGGAAAAGCGGTCCAACCATATCTATAGTCACCTTGTTAAAGGGTTCTCCTCTAACTTCTATAGGTTGTAGGGGGCTTTCTGAATGGGTTTTCATTAGGTTTTCCAGCTATCTGGCAGGTTTGGGACAACTCTACGACAGAACCTGCTAACAATGCTTTATAAAGTCCCAGGCCAGAAAAAATATCTCATGATCTTCTCCACAGTCTTCCTGACTCCCATATGTCCAGATTCATGAGCTACTGCTACCACTTGCTTTCTCAATGGCCATGGAATCAAAATCTGATGATATTCGCCCCATTCAGCATTTCCGGGTATATCTGAAGGTTTATATTTCCTCATCAGCAAACCTTCCTTCAGATAATAACAGGTAGGTAGGTTGTTGCATCTCTTCCTGATCAACAACTCTGAAGAACAAATCAGCTAACGATGCCAATCCCATTCTTTCTTGCTAAGTCCCATTAGCTTCTCTCTTGTTACCTGTCCAACTTCAAGGGTTGAACTATCCATATCTGCTACCTCAGCTACTGCAGTTTCACTACTATCTTCAGGAACACTCTTGACTACTCGGAGTCTCTTCAGGAACAACAGGTTCTTCATTTTCTTGGGAAATCCTTTCTCAGTCAGCTCCACGGGAGGCATCACTCCCCTGGAACAATTGTTCTAAGTTCAAAGATCCCTCTCTTGATCCATCTTGGTGGCGTGCAAATCCTCAGTTTCTTCACCAACAGTCGTAATTCTCCTCATACTTCTGGTAGTTACACAACTAGGGAACAGGTGGGGGTTTATTCTTCTTCTCCAACTATACCGTAGGACTAATCCTCAATGGTTTGTCTGTCACTACAGGACAAGGAACAAATGGAACACCACCAACTTCATTTCCCAACAGAACATGTACACCTTCCACAGCCAGTGAGTCCTTCACAGCAAAATCAACACTCCCTGTCACCAATTCACAGGACAGGTGTAAGCGGCATATAGGAGTCCTCTCCTCCTATACCCTTCAAAATAACTGAATCTCCAGTGAGATTCTTCTCCAACATTGGGTGAGCACCACGTAACACCACACTATGGTTGCTCCCTGTATCACGTTAAAATCTTGACTGGTACCGTGCACACTCTCTTCTTGAGTTGCCATGGACCTCATAGATATGGGCTTAAGAAAAGCCTCAAACTGCTTCAGGCCACTCACTGCTTGAAGTTACATTTCCACTGGTTGCTAAACACTCAGCTTGTATAGCTTCAGTCTTCCCTGTAGTCGGATTCCTCCCCACATTGTTCTTAACAGCTGTTTGACATGGCACCTTTATTATTTGACCAACAGGCTTGGACTGCTGATATTCCAATACTCCTGACTGAAGTGTCTGCTCTTCCACACTTGAAGCAGACACATTAGGCTTTTGCAACTGTCTTGCAAAATTAGATGAGGTTTTCACATTAGCTTGCTGAGGAGTATTATTACTTGTAGGTTTCCCTTTCATAAAATTGTTCCTGAAACCTGGATGAGACTTAAAACCTGGGCGGTGGTTGATTCTGGTACTTGACATTATAATTGTGCGTGCTACTAATTTATATTGTAGTCTTCACTCAGTGTAGCTAGCAGCTTTGTCAAGTTTTTAACTCTCTCTCATCAAATAGTCTCTTATATGCTCAGGAATACCTTTAAAATATGCTCTAAAACAACTAACTCTTCTAACTCTTCAAAAGTTGTAACTTTAGCTACCTCCAACCATCTTTTAAAACACCTTCTCACTTTTATAAGCATAATCCAAGAAAGTTACTTTTTCATCCTTTCTTAAGTTTCTGAATCTTTTCATTGTAGTACTCTGGGGTCAACTGGTATACTTGTAGTACAATTATGTTTGAGCACCTTATAGTCTTTTTACACTGATCAGCTGTTAAGGCTAGATAAGACTTCTCCTCCCTTTACCAATCAGGACACTTGTAGAAAACAAAATAACCATTTATCTTCTGCCGGCCATCACCCATACCTGAAGCCACTTTCTCAAAGTGATCAAAGAACTCATCTGGAGCCATCTTCAGTAAAAACTTAGGGATTAAACTTCTGCACTCTTACTACATCAAATGCAGGGTCTTGATTACCCCATGGTTAGGGTTAGACGGTGTTGCAGGTAATGTGGATCTAGCTCTTATCAATTTCATCTCCCTTTTATGTCTTGCAATCTCTCTTTCCTCTTTTATCCTTTGCCTTTCATCTTCTGCAGCTTTTTCTTCTTCTCTTTTCTCTTCTTTCTTGTTTTTCCCTGTCTACTCTGTCTTTTTCAGCTTTGTATTCCTTCTCTCTTTCAGCCTGTATTTTCAGCTTAATCAAACTTTCTTCTGCTTCTATGCGTCTGAGTTCTAACTCTGCATCACTTTTCTCTTTCTTTTCTACTTGCTTATTTATAAGATCAGCCTGTGCTACATTCAACAACTCTTGAGTTAGTTCTAACTCATCATCATCATCAGATTATTCTACCAGAGTCTGTCAATGCTTGCATGACAATGCATTTGATTTGTGTTTTTGATCATGCTACTAGACACATGACAAACACATGCTACTGCTAGAGCACTCCACTGTGCCTTAGTCAGAGTAGTTTCAGGACAAACACTTGGATGGAAGGGGCTGCTAAAAATTCCTGAGTATCAATGGAGCCATTTTTCTCAAATACAATTCTTACAATAAAATGCAAAAACAAATATATGGTCACTCTTCTAACAAAACTTATTCCTAACCAACCACCAACCAATCATAACAAGCGCTAGAGTGATAATGTGATTTGTTTTACTCCCTGGTTTCTGGGGATCATTGATATTTGGTACACAAAGTGCCAAATATCCCCGGTCTGGGCACCATTAATACTTGTGATGAAGTGGGCAAGAGTATCTGGGTCTGGATACCATTAATACTTGGTGAAGTGCATGAAATAGTCAAATGATCTGTGTCTGGACACCATTAATATGAGTTGTTTAACCAAATTGCCAAGTATCTGGTTACTACACTTACCATTGTACTTGCTAGTACAAGAGACCCTTTATTCCTGGGTCTGGGACACCCTTTGTACTTAGGGCACAGTTTGTTCAAGTACCTGGTTTTTACTTACCTCACTACAGCCAGACACCTGACCCTTCATCACAAATATTAAACGACTGAATACTCTAAAGGTAAGAGTGAGCCCTTATATATCTGAACAGTCAAGAAAACAATCAGTCTAAGTTTATTAAAATAGGTGTGAGGTAATCTTATAAAGGGCATCACTCGTACAACTTCAAATCTAAGTATTTCCCTGATTCTGTTTTTATTTGTGGGAAACGTCACAATTATCACTCTATATACCTAAACCAAAAATAAAATAAAGTCTCTTTAATAGCTATATATTGGGGTTGTAATAAAATGCTCATATAAATTTTAAATACAAAAATTTATTTCTAAATTCAAAATTTATAAGTGAAATACACAATCTCAGGGAAATTGTTATTACTTGAAAAGAAAAGTTTAATTGATTCTTGAGTTAATTATTAAGCAAAATTAAATCAAAGTTTATCAAGAAAATTAATTAAATTAAATCATAAAGCAATAATTAAATTTGAAATTAAATTTAATTAAATGCAAGTTAATTCACAAGTGTAAGATTCAAAATTTACACAATAGAATATTATTCAAACTAATTAAACAAAATAAAGACAATGCAGAAAAACATAATGCATAATATGAAAACAATTAAAGCATTGACAGTACAAACATTAAGCATATAAAAATAGGATATGTCAAAAGAACAAAGCAAAAGATAAATGTTCAGAAATGATAAAACCTCGAAGTGCACTTCAAAACATTTGTAAAAGATACCTTATACACAGCTGCAGCTTCAAACTAAAGGCCTGTTACAACTTTACAGTTTTTCACTCTTTTTGTGGGCGCCTTCACAAATTTAACAGAAATAATACTATGTTCAGATTCCACAAACAACACATTTTTACTAAGAAATGAGTGACCAGCTCATTATGTTAAGTTACTGAAACAGCCTCGCAATCGAGAGAGAGAGAGAGAGAGAGAGAGAGAGAGCAATGTTAAACTCTCTAATGCTCGCCACTGAGTCTCTAAAGCGAATGAAAATTTTATATGCGTAACTATCGTATCAGGGGAATGGGTGTATTTCAGTGTACACGTCTAAGATGAAAACATATTACGTCAACTCTATAGGGGTACCTAATACAGGGCCTCTTTGACTGCGTTCACATATGTCTATGAATAAGGCTCTCTTGTTCCTTTACAGGCCCGATTGCGATGATAAAAAATTACGCACGTGTTTACATCGATAAAGAAATCAGCTTAGCTGAGACATTCTCAAAGTGTGAAAACAACCCTCTTCAAAGGCTTATGAGGTTTCACACTCTCTGTGTTATGGTACTTCAAAATGAAAAGTGGGATTACTTAGCACATGTTATCTTTAAATTTGGGGATATGAACTCGCCAAAACATACATTTCATAACATAATACACCGGTTCTGATGTGAATTAATCATATTACCACAAATATAATTGCATTCCAAACTTACATTATAAGAGTATCTATTTCCTTGATGCTCTTACCATACAGCTTGATGTCGTCCATGAACATCAGATAGTTAATTCTGTTGCCTCTTTTCTTGAGTTGGTACCCAGCATCCACCTTCTACAGTACTTTTGTCATGGGTACTTCGAAGAGTAGTGGGGACAGTGAGTCGCCCTGGAAGATCCCTCTTCTGATATTAACCTCTGCTAGTCTTATTCCAGAGCTTGTAAGTATTGTATTCCAGTTGCGCATTGTGTTTTTGAGGAAGCTAATGGTGTTTTCCTCTGCCCCATATATTTTCAGGCCTTCTATTAGTCTTGTGTGTGGTGTCATGTCGAAGGCTTTCTTATAGTCTATCCATGCCATGCTTAGGTTGGTTTTCCTTCTCCTACTGTTCTTCATTACAATTTTGTCTATTAGGAGCTGGTCTTTTGTGCCTCTACACTTCCTTCTGCAGCCTTTCTGTTGGTGGGGGATGGTGTTTGTCTCCTCTAGGTAGTTGTATAGCATTTCACTGATGATACCTGTTAGTAACTTCCACATTATTGGTAGGCAGGTGTAGTTACTGGCTATATTTCCCTTACTCTTGTCTTTTTGTACTAAGGAGGTTCTTCCTGTGGTCATCCATTTGGGTGCATGGTGATTTGAGATACAGTGCTGGAGTATTATTATTATTATTATTATTATTATTATTATTATTATTATTATTATTATTATTATTATTATTATTATTATTATTATTATTATTATTATATTTAAACCAGAGAAATAGGAGGAAACCCGAAGAGAACAGGAATCAATAAACTTTTACTTTCCACCATCTTACTGATTTGTTTATCCAGTGAAAACTTCCATGGGTAATAAACAGCATGTACTGGACTTTCAAAGAAACCATAATTTAATTTTTTGTATTTTGCTCTATGTGATGAAAAATTGCCTCCGTCGATCAAGTGTAAGTTTACATGAGATTATGGATGCAAATTCAAGTCATAACTCTTGCTCTGAAATTTTGTGTGGAGCAGAAATCAAATCACGATGGAAGAATCCTATAAATATAAAAGTGAATATATGGGGGAGTCTGTTATCAGGAATTCTTATATTGAAATATACTTGTTGGTCCGTTTTTTTTATTTTATAAGCTTTCATATTGACGATAAGTGTGTAAAATATTGGGTCAGTGATTTTGATGGTTTATTCATTGTTTATAAACTTAGTTTTTTATAATAGTTATTATTAAACTAGTTTACGTTATTATAAAACTAAGAGTTACTAAAAGTTGCTTTACGTGGATTTAAACAAAATCGTTGACCATCAGTGTTTTCAGTGGGACCTAGCAACATTAGTGTATAAATCGTTAGGTAGAAGATATGCTGGGGCATTCCCTGTTCCCGTTTCTATTAATGAAAAGACTGAGAGAGAAAAAAGAAGATGAAATCCATAAGGAATATCACTAACATTTGCCTTACATAAATTATTTGGTTAGATGGTGAACTCGAGGTAAACTTGCTTTATTTTTGGTATCAGTTTACGAAATCAAATTGTCTTTTTTAAGGTTTTGAGTCATTAGGACCGCCGCACTGCATTTTTTTTTGTATAAAGCTTCATGGATTTTCTTTTATTTTCCACAAAAGATTTCCACACGCAATTTCCTCCTTTCCTGTCTGAACTCTAAAGGCATGATGGAATCTTTTTACTTATTTCTCTCCTCCCTGTCAGTTCCTGTGCAGTTCAGTGTTGAAAACAACGTAGTGTGCATCCTAGTAACATTTCCTTCCCTCCAGTGACATTTCTCCCGACATTGAAAATTCTCTCATGCTACGGTTTATACTGTACCAGCTATTCTCTTGGTAGAAGGTTTAAAAGGGTTATTGCAATTTAGTAGTCCATGAGAGGACATTCTCCTCTTGGTAGGAGGATTGTAAAGGTTATTTCATTTTAGTAATCACTGAGAGCGCACACTCCTCCGAAAGGAATATGATTTAGAGAATTCTTTCTGGGCGATGACTCATTTGACGTAAACTGGCACTTTTACTTAATAAAAAAAAACACACACACACACACACACACCTGCCTCTGGGGTACCAACCTCTTATATAGCTTTTTTATCAGACTTTTTGGAATGTGGGGTCACTCCTATGAGAGCATTTATTAATACGGGTATTTAATCAGGTTAGGAAAATTTCACTTTCTCTACCCCAGGCATAGAAATGGGAGTCGACGTTGGCTTTGTTTCTGAGCAAGGCGATAAAGAGAGAGAGAGAGGAGAGAGATGACAGAGAAGGGGAAGAGAGAAGAGAGAGCGGAGAGGAGAAGAGAGTAGAGAGAGAGAGAGAGAGAGAGAGAGAGATATCAAAGGTGATGGCAAACCAGCTCAAGGGTTTATGAATGGTGACTTTTATATTATAAGAGAGGAAGAAGAAATCTACCCTACGTTTTCTTAGGAGTGCCAAGAAAGGAAGATGAGACGGGAGAGGGAACCAGAAGGAAGGAGGAGCAACTGATATAGACTTTTGTTTTGTATTTTGGTCATTAATCGGAGAGAGTTGGATAAATTAAAGAACCAGAGGTTTTTCCACCTTTCGTCTCTTAGAAGCGTTGAAGGATACATTGTAAAAAAACAGGCAACTTCTTAGAGTTTAGTCATTTATTTTATTATGTTGGTTTACATACATATGTGAAAATTATTTTAATTAGACACAATACTTTTGTTTTTTTCGCTTACTCGGGGAGTTAGGCTACAAACTACTTTGTTGTTGGGGGGTGGGGAGCCTGAAAAGTTCTGAAAAAGGAATGGTTACAAGTCTTTACTTTCTATTGCTAGTTGTGGAATCTATACTAGCCCTAGTTGTTTATTTTTTTTAATTCATCAGCAACGCCTAATTTCTCTCTCTCTCTCCTCTCTCTCTCTCTCTCTCTCTCCCTCTCTCTCTCTCTGCGTGTGTGTGTGTGTGTATTACTCCAACCATGGCCCGTGGGATGATCTTAAGTGTGCCCGTGACGCGCCAAGAGATTTCTCAGTTCGAGCTACTGTAGCTGTTAGAACTGAGGAAAATTTAACTAAAGTTACTACTATGAGATTCAGGGTCTCTGTAACACGGTTTTTTGGACTTTGCTCCTTGTCAAAGCATCGGATGTAGCTGAAAGTTGACATATGTATATTTTACAACCACACACAAATTTTGTCACCATTATCAATAAACCTAAACCCGATAGTTTTAATTTTTTAATAGAGTAAAAATGCTCAGCCGACGCCATGGCCAATGATTACGAGCCAAGAGTCGAAAAACATTCATTACGTAAGCAAGGTAAACAAACACCTTTTTGGAAGACTAAAATGTTTGCCCCCCGCCCCATCCACCAGACAGAAATTCCATCGGCTCTGAAACCCAAAGACTTTATGAAGGGCGGAACGATACATAGATGTGGGTGGGGTATCAGTGCTAGCGTAGTAATACTACTGTAGCAGTGAGCCGCAACAGTTATAGCAGTAATATACAAGAATTAAAACTTTTTGTTTAGGCCAACTGCTGGGATCCTTGAGGATCATTAGCACTTCTTACAACTACTCGAGAAATTAGTTTTTTATAGCCAGAAGTTAAATTTTCTAATCCAACAATGCCCATGGTAGCCTTCAGTGTTGTCCTGAATTATAACGGGCGAAAGTGGGTGGAGCCTCATGAAGTCACCATTCTGACGATAATTATTGGTGAAGGTTTAAAGCCAATATACTTGGTTACCGGCTATTTTTTTTTCAGTAAATAGGTAGATAGCCAATAAATAAAAATTGCTTGACATTGGATATAGCAGTTATCAAATCAAGCTTGTCTACTATGTTTTTGATAATTACCAACTATTCCCTACATCTTGTCAATCTGATTGTGAACTATAAAGTAGACTGTAATTTCTTAGGAAACTTATTTTGGGAGTTAGACTAATAATCGAAGTGTTTTTGTATTTATTAACATATTTTGTTGGTTTGTTCATTATGACAAATTAACAGTGGAGAGGTTCCAGAGTTCATAAAGGTGTACTGCTTTGCTTGTATTTAAATTTGTAATGTCATTGTTGCCAGAGGTTAGCCTTCGTTACGTATAGCCAATCATCCATCGAGAAAGAGGGAAGAAATGCTGTCATAAGTTAAGTAACGAGTGCGTTCGAAACCTTTTCTCTGAGTAAGTTGGCCCGTCTTCAAAAAAGGGTCACTTTTTTTACATTATAAGTAAACCCAAGATTTATTCAACCTACGTAGTGCAGAATACAGTCAAAATTTATGTGTTGATCTAATGTGTATTCTGAATAAGCGTTATATTTATGAAATGCATAGATAAAAAAGTTATTGCGAAAAACCGTGTTACAGAGGCCCTGAATCTCATAGTAAATTGTTAAAACGAGATATAATAAGTTTTTACCTTTCATTCATATGAC
>NC_061107.1:71136837-71146837 GCF_015104395.2 Macrobrachium nipponense
ATTCATATGACAATAATTTTATTAATTTACTTCATATTATAATTGCTAGCAATAAGGCTCTTTTATTGCAAATCTTAATAAATAAGTCATAAGGAATAAGTAATTACCAAATCTTTGATGGCCCTTGAGACCGTAACCAAGTGCATAATTGGCCCTCGAAAGGATTTGAGTTTGATTCCCCTGTAATCTAAAAAAACTCTATGGTGGTACTCGTGCTAACAAAATAAGAGCCTCATCTCTTAACGAACACTATTCCCTTATATAATTTTTCGAAGTCTCACCAAGGCGTAACAGGTGGAGTTTCTTGTGGCTTTTTGTGAAAAAGCATCGATAAATTTTCAGGCATTTATGTCAGCCGCCAGGAAAACAAATAACACTATATCCCGACTGGACGCTGCCAGGTAACTGAATCAAAATTTTATGCTGTAATAATACCTTTTTTTTATATGGAATCCTTAAGCCTCCCGGTTAGGAATAATCGCTGCGCTAACAAAGGGATGGGATTAAAAATGACTTTTTCTTCTTCTTCTCTTTCAGCTGTGCAAAACTTGCAAGAATAGTTAAGCTCTAAGTGAACTCCAGTTCTTTGTAAGAATTATTTCTGTTGAAAACGTAGTTCTTTCATGCTGCAGAAAATGATAATTCTTCAGCCTGAATACGAGTTTCCCGGATCGTGCATTTTGCAACGAGATGCGGAGAAGAAAGGCGAAGAAAGATGTGCACTCATACTCCTTCTCAGCCTTTTGCAATATTGTCTACAAGAACATGAAACACAATTTATCTCCGAACATACTCGCCTGTCAAGTCCTCGATCGTAGACAACCTTTTTATAGCCTAATAATATCATCCCTGTCTTTGCCGAAAAGCTGATGTTAAACACAAGTCTCAGATTTGTAGCTTGGCTCTCTTGCAAACTATAAACCGACGGTCGTAGAGTAGGGAAGAAGGAGGATACTACTGCACTGTTCTCCCCATTAACCCCCATTTTACGATCTGCGTAATTTTCAGCAAGTTTCCATGAGAACGAACAACATCAATAATCCCAATTAGCATCGGTTATCATTTACGTTCCTCTTACTCGTATAGTCACTTCAATTCTGGGTCTGGATCGAGCAATAAAATCATATTCATGACCACCTGTGTCGATTCCGGCATGAGTTTTGTTACAGCTCGTTTAAACACCGTGAACTCATAAACCTTGTTGGTTATGTTTCTAACAAAATGCAGAAGCTTTTAAGGTAAGATTTGTCAGCTGGGCATTAGAAGAATTATAAGAGAGTCATTCAAACCCTGACGCACTTGAATGAGAACTGCCAGAAGCGAGGCCGGAGAGGATCAGAGATTTATGGAAGGTAAAAGTTAAAAGTTCAAGTATATGTGAGTTTAGCCAGACCACTGAGCCGATCAAAAGCTCTCCTAGGGCTGGTCCGAAGGATTAGATTTTCATTTACGTTGCTAGGAACCAATTGGTTACTTTGCAACGGGACCCATACAGCTTATTGTGGGATCCGAACCACATTATATCTAGGAATGAATTTATATCACCAGAAATACATTCCTCTGATAAAGCACAGGAATGAAGAGTCCCTTTGCTTCACACGGCATTGAACGCGATTGGAAATAGAATGTAAAATTTAGGTCAAGGGCCAATCGCTGGGACCTATGAGGTCATTCAGCGAAATTGTGAGAAGAAGGTGTTGAAGATGTAAAAGGAGGAAGACCTCAATTGTTGGGAGAGGTTGGAAAGTAAGATGTAAGAAAGATAATATGATAGGAGGTACAGTAAAAGGAATGAAAGGGTTGCAGCTAGGGGCCGAAGGAACGCTGCGAAGAACCTTAAGTAACGCCTACGCGTGAGGTGCACTGTTGGCTGTACCCCCTTATTGTCCGATGATTGGCTGTACCCTCTTAAGGGGCGATGATTTGATAATAATTTCATATTTGATGAAAAGTAGAGAAGAAATACCAGCTGAAGAGAATTGTTTTGATTGTCGTGGAAAAGGTGAAGCTCTCATTAAAATGAGTGAGTTTATAACCATTTTGTCTCCTTTACAACTAATTGTTTTCAGTTTCGGTCCATAGGTATATAATAACCCCTTTCATTCCTTTTATCGTACCCCCGTAGGGGGTTAGTGCCGTCAGTGCACCTCATTCGGTGCAATGTAGGCATCACTTAAGGTTCTTTGCAGCGTCCCTTCTGCCCGTAGCTACAACTACTTTCATTCCTTGTACTGTACCTCCGTTCATATTCTCTTTCTTCCATCTTACTGTCCACCCTCTCCTAACAATTGTTTCTTAGTGCAACTGCTTTGAGGTTTTCCTCCTGTAACATCTTTCCAACCTTTTACTGTCAATTTTACGTTTCAGCGCTGAATGGCCTTAGTTGCCCCAGTGCTTGGCATAATGCCAAAATTCTATATAAATCAAACATCCTTTTATCTTGCCTCCATTCATATTCTCTTCTAGCTTGCTCTCCACCTTCTCCTAACAATTGTGTCAGTGCAAGTATGAGGATTTCCTCTTGTTACACCTTTAAAAACTTGAATTGACCTTTGGTCTTAATTTAATATTCCATTCCACAGGGGACAATAAAGATTAGCAAGGAGATAAAAATACTCAAAGGACAGCGCTGCAATTGCCATTTCATGCGAAACTAGTCGACTGAATCTCATATCAGTGCCGGCATTCCTTTTAATATAATTATAACAAATTCCACTTTAATTGTTATGATCCATTATTACTTTTCTCAGATTCCTTTTAATATAATTATAATAAATTCCATATTGATTGTTATGATCCATTATTACTTTTTTCACCCCCCGTCAGTTCCTCATTGCTGCAGCAGGTGCGATTGCTGATGAGAAGATCTCCATCACTTATTATATGTCAAAAGGAGATCGTCTCCTTGACCTTTGCAGCGAAAACCTCTCAGAAATCCTCCATTTCGTGCCACTTGTCGAACATTTCCCTGAGAAGTCTCTCGGGAAATATAGGTTCCATTAATTCGGTTTTCAGCGGAGGAACGAGGTGACATGATGGGTCGCTTGCAGTTTGAATCATTGATGTCACTCATTGATGTCACCTGATGTGAAATGAAGATGTTGAGAATGATGAATTGATTTTCGGCTCTAGAACGTATTAGATCTTATAGAAAGCTTCCATATTGATGTCTTTCTGTTACCAAGAACATTGAGATGTGAACAAGATTCTACTGAGTATCGCCCATTCGAGAATCCACAGCTGATGTTTCATTAAGCAGAGGTCAAAAGAGGTCATTGCCCTAAATTAGATTTCTTATTTTGTACCAACGCTTTAAAGATCGTGGTTTACCAGGCATTTTAGGAAGAAGCAAGAGGAGGCGAAGGGAAATACAGAAGCAAGAGATCTCTCTTATCAAATAATGAAGAATGAATTAATAAAATAAAAATCTATTAAGACGTAACAAGAATAGTATGGAGAAGTGAAGAAGCCAACCGAACGTATATCTCGAATTTGGTGTTTGTTAAAACTTTGTCGAATCTGTAAACGTACTTATTAGTTTATTTGATGCAGGATTGGCTTTTGATTTACGAGAATTTTTTGTTTTTGTTTTATGTTTTATGAGGCATGAACAACCACAGCAGATTCAGAGGTATATCTCACTCACCTTCTTACCATGCCGGTTATGCTGAATTAGAAAGTGGTACCTCTCTGTAGTTAATTTTACAGCTTATCTGAATAAAATGTTGGGATTATAATTGATAATTGTTTTTCTTGCTGACCTTTCGAACGTTTTTCTATCATATAAAGAGAGAGAGAGAGAGAGAGAGAGAGAGAGAGAGAGAGAGAGAAACAAGATTTTTGAAGAAGACACAACACCATTGAAAACAGCGAATGTAGCCCAAAACTCATTAGGAAAGAAAATGACTTCACGCTAACACAAAGTGCAGCGCTTTCTTTAATCCCTCCGCGAAGAGAGAGAGAGAGAGAGATATTAAACAGTGAATTACCCAAGGAATTGTCGACTGCGACGCGGCTAAAAATCTCGTCTATGCAATGGCAGAGTTTGCAGGAGAGTATAATGCAAAAGATTAAAGTCCTGACGCGGTTTCTTGGCAAACAACGACCTCTCGAGGCCCTTTGGTGGAATAATGCTTCTAGGAACACTCTTCTGAAGACTATAAGACGATTACTTTTTCCCTGTGTAATTTTAGCTGTTAAATAAAATGGGCTGGTTTCCATCTTTCTGCAATATTTTTCTCATTCGTGACATTTACGTTGGCTCATTATGTTTGCCATATGTTTAATTTACGACTTTTCTTTTTCCCTACAACAAAATACTACTCAGATGATACAGAATGCAGTTGTTGTTAGATTATTTTTTTCATTATTCCAATCCTATTAATTCGTGAAATTTCCGACATAAATTACCGCATATCAAATGAGGAATGCGATACTGTTTTACATATTAATTGTTCAGTAATCGTTTATTAGCAACATATGCCCGTGTGGATATTTCATTACTTCTCATGCCTAAGGATTAGGCGGTTTCTATGCATGGCTTGGTCGTACGAAAATGATTCGTAGCGATAATGGAGAAGGTTCTCATTAATATATATTACTCTTTGTTCGGCACAAAGCGTCCATGAAACTGATGAATTGCAGCAAATAAGAATTTCGTTTCCAAACTAGATTTACTTTTTTCCCGTTTGAAATATTATGCCCTTTGCATATTAAATGGGGCTGTATGTCATGACACTTTAATATATTCATATTTCACATTTTTCTTCATAAAATCAATGTACGTAGCATAACCAGAGCCTCACGTTATACCATATTAATTTCTGTTACAGAATCCATTTCTCTTATGTATCAGAATTTGACATAGTTATGTATTGTTGCTTTTCTTATACCAATAATGGCTGTTGCCCATTGCCTTCCAACCAAGTCACCCAGCTGTGTGTGTGTGTGTGTGTATGAATATCTTGTGAATAACTTAGAACCAAAGGGAATTATATAACCAAGGGGAATTATAGTTGATAAGTGCTTCGTCCCTGATGGTAGCATTTATCATCAATTATGAATCCCATTTGGGAGTAAGTTATCCGTAAGGCATAGGGAGGTGGATATATATATTTTATATATATATATATATATATATATATTATATATATATATATTATATATAATATATATACATATATATATATATATATATATATATATATATATATATATTATATATAAAGTCTTTCAGTGTGAAGGACTTCATTCCTTTTTAATGCAAAGGAATCTTTGAAAATAATGATCTTAAATTTATGTGAATCCGTTAAAAGTCTATGAATATCCGTGAAAAATTTTGAATATATTCACAGAATCTGTTTCCACGTCCGTCGATTTTTTATATATGTTACCTATCCGCTGACACCAAACTATTACCAGTGAAGGTATTTAACATTTTGGTATGCGTTTAGCCATTGCGTTAAGGCGAACTGGTTACACTCAATCTTTACCCCCCCCCCCCTCTCTCTCTCTCTCTCTCTCTCAACGTGATCACTGGCATAGCCCTCTCTCTCTCTCTCTCTCTCTCTCTCTCTCTCGCTCTCTCTCTCTCTCTCCCCATTCTATCAGGTCATCAAATCAGAGTCTGAGTTACAAAAAATATAACGTTTTATTCAAAGTGAAGAGAAAAGGAAATGAAATGCATATGGGATGTGGTGTATGTTTTCCTTATGCTTTGGAAGGCTTAGTTATAATGGGGACACAGAGATTATTTTTTTTTTTATTGTGTTGGAGAGATTACTTAAAAGTGGTGCTGACTGGTGATGAGTGATGATGATTGATGACAGATGTTGTCAGTTAGTGATGCCCGTGGTGCTGACTGATGATGATTGCCGACTGGTTTTGTCAGTTGGTGTATACTGGGGGAATTGCAATATTAATTCCCTTACTTGGGATATTTACAGGAGAATTATTACTATGGGGAAAAAAGATTTTCTTTCTCTTCACTCAAGAGAAAGAAAATTTTTTTTTTCTAAAAAAAACCTACGGGCATCTCACGTCATCAACCAATCATTATCAGCTGATGTCCTAGCATTGGAAATTCATTATCAAGGGCAAATTCATCCCCCAATACCCCAACTCATAGAAAAAAAAGAAGTTTCACCCTCTTCTGGGCATTAGAACCCCCACTGAACAGTGTTTGAGTACCCCCCGAGGTAGACCACTAGTACCCTCCCTTGCAATACCCCTGTGGGTCGGTAAGCAGAAATTATGCTGAGCACGTAAGAACAAGTGGGCGCTCTTTGTCCAAGCAAAGAATGCAATTCAAGCACAGTTTCGCATGTATGAAAACCTTTCCTACACACGTATATGTTAACCAAAGACGAATGCGTCTCTTCTAAACATGCGCCAATAAAAAAAAAACTTCACTTTCTGCTACTATGGGAAAAAACATGTGATATCCTAAACCAGTCCCATAATTCACAAAATGATTAAAAAAAAAAAAAAGAACCCGGACTCAAAAAAAAAAAAAGACTTCGTAACACTCACTGCTTCAAAATGAGAGAAAACCCGGAATCTGCGCAAAACACGCTAATACACACACACACACACACGGACGTCTCGGGAATGCACTCACAACGTCTCGGCTCTAACTGAATGTTCCCAACCCCTTGAGGCAGCTCGCTCTGGGCAAAATTGATGACTCTAGTTCAATTGTCTTTGCTCAGCACTACAGTTAACGGAAGGATACTTCTCATTACCTCTCACTTAGCAACTGAAATCTAACAATTTAACAATTTTCCACAATTTCACAAAAGGCTTTGTCGTTCGAACACCGCTATTATGCCTGTGACATGATCATAACCCCTTTTCCTACCAAAAAAAAAAAAATCTGTCTAACTGGTCACGAGTCTCTTTGTTAGCTTATAAAATATATAAAAAGCCTCTTAAACCGCCTGCCACCAACTGTTACCTATCCGCTGACACCAAACTATTACCAGCGAAGGTATTTAACATTTTGGTATGCGTTTAGCCATTGCGTTAAGGCGAACTGGTTACACTCAATCTTTCCCCCCCCCTCTCTCCCTCTCTCTCAACGTGATCACTGGCATAGCCTTCTCTCTCTCTCTCTCTCTCAACGTGATCACTGGCATAGCCTTCTCTCTCTCTCTCTCTCAACGTGATCACTGGCATAGCCTTCTCTCTCTCTCTCTCTCTCTCTCTCTCTCTCTCTCTCTCTCTCTCTCTCTCTATTCTATCAGGTCATCAAATGAGAGCTGGAGTTACAAAAAATATAACGTTTTATTCAAAGTAAAGTACTAGTTGAATAACTCAAGTTCTTACAGGATCAACAATGTTATGAAAATAGTTCAAGTCTCACAGACAACTAACTCAGATAACCCTCCAGTATTTAAATATCTTAATCAGTAATTAGTCACACCAATTATCTCTTCACTAGGACACTCGGTCCCTAGGACACTGTCCACTCACTAGAACCGCCTGTTTAAAAGACACAAGAAGATACTCGTAAGCACACACAATTGTAAAGACAAAGTCAAAAGAAATGGAACATCTTTACAAGATATCAAAACAAGCCATCCCTTTGGCTAAAGTATGATAGATAACTCCCCATTGCAGCCTGGAACTTTAACAATTATCACTTTCGCAGAGCTATCCCAGCATTCTACCTTTTCTCCCGTAGCTGTCTCCCTAGTTTCCTGCCTAAACATGCCTTTAAGAATGGACATAGTTCGTACACGTACAGACGAATTCACACTCTTCAGTAACTGGTCATAGCCAGTTTTCAAAGGCAACTTGAACAAGCCCTCATGAACTCACATAACTACAGAACGAACATTGACCTGCTTAAATAAGTATCTTCGTATCACACCATCCCAGAAAGAAATGTCAGCTTTCTCAAGTCATCGCTTCGGATTCTGTCTCTATGGGAAGTTAAAAGTGATCAGTCTTTACATTCCAAGAAATTTTAGCGCCTCAGCGGCGTAGTTGGTATGGTATTAGCGTTCCACCTCGGTGGTCGCGAGTTCGATTCTCGGCCATTCCGTTGAGGAGTAAGAGATGTGTATTTCTGGTGATAGAAGTTCACTCTCGACGTGGTTCGGAAGTCACGTAAAGCCGTTGGTCCTGTTGCTGAATAACCACTGGTTCCATGCAATGTAAAAGCACCATACAAACAAACAAACAAGAAATTTCACAACGATACATATTATCAGTCTTTATTTATGACATTATAGTATATATATATATTATATTATAGATATATATATATATATACTATATATATATATTTAATATATATATTTTATATTTATAGTTTTTTCATAGGCAGATAAATTATTTATCTTTACCTACAGGAACAGATACAATTACAATTATATGTTCATGATTTTCATCATGGAAATACAGGCCGTCTCTGGTCTTTTTTTGCTTACTCGAGGAGTAAGACTACAAACTACTTTGTTGTTATTGTTGTTGTTGTTGTTGTTGTTGTGGGGTGTAGGAAAGGTCTGTGGAAGAACCTAAAAAGGTCTGAAAAAGGGGTTTCGCATTGAGTTAAAGTTACAGGAATTTCAGATTAGGATATTTATGATTTATTCATTAGATTGAAAATGTAAAAAATAAATAGTGTGTATGTTAAACAGTACAGAACAATAAAATATAGCGTATTTCTTTTATGTTTCGTTGGTGATACAACGCTCTATTTGACTGTAGATTTTAGCACGCGCCCCGAGTAAGCTGGAGGTCGGATAACGCCTTGTTTTGTAAGTTAAGACGTAACTTCGATCTATTTGGTATGAAGTTTAATGATTATGTTTTTAGAGTAATCATGTTTGTGTTTTGATGTCTTATATTGAAAAATGTGTTGTCGGTTGTGGTAAGGAAGTTTTATTCTTGTGGAAAATATAACTTGTTGTCAACCAATCAATTGGAAGACTTAAAACTTATATATGCAGGTAATACAAATTTACCAGGTCAATTTTCCTGGAATATATATGTACCAATGAAAAGTATTAAATGTCCACGTAACCAAAAAGAGATTTAGAAAAGTCTATGAGGAATATACAAGAGAAATATAGCTGCTAATTATTATTATTATGCAGAAGACGAACCCTATTCCTTTGGAACAAGCCCACTAAAGGGGCCATTGGCTTAAAATTCAAGATTCCAGAGGATATTAAGGTGTTCGTTAGAAAGAAGTAACAGAGGGTAATAGGAAACACAGAGAGGATTAATTTAGTTATTAGAGAAAAAATATATAAGTTACAATCTTTATTTATATAATATAATACTAAGTACGTTTGTGTGAATAGGTTCAATTCTTCTTCATTGTCCTTCTCCCAATTCGTTTCTGTACCGTTTATTTATAGTTTTACGTTTAATGTGATATATATAATATATATATATATATATATATATATATATCATATATATATATATACACACACACACACACACACACACACACACATATATATATATATATATATATATATATATAACGTATATATATATATATATATATATATATATATATATATATATATATATATATATATGTGTGTGTGTGTGTATATCTATATATATGTATATCTATATATATGTATTATATATATATGTATACATATATATATATATATATATATATATATATATATATATATATATATATATATTACTAAAATTGAAGGTGGTTGCTTGAAACCAGATAAGAAGCATCGGAGGGTGGAGAGATACCAAAATCCACCAAAATCGTTTAATCTCATTTATTTCGCTGACATTTCAGGACCATGAGTCCTATTTTCGAAGCTAAAAATTAAAAGAACAACAGAATTAAAAACAAACTCAGATTAAAACATAAAGTTATTTCTTAACAAACTGTAAAGGGAGGTACAAGAGAAGGGAACAGTAATTTACCAGTAGTGCTGAAGGCAAAAGCTGAGCGACTGTCAGGGTCCGTTTTGGTTCCGACGGAAACTCAAGACAGGTACAGAGGAGT
>NC_061107.1:71151837-71184337 GCF_015104395.2 Macrobrachium nipponense
AACATGTTAAAGAAACTAAGATTAAGACCAAAGTGATGGTGAAGGGGTAAAACATATTAAAAGGAACTTAGATTAAAACAAAAGTGATGGTGAAGGTTTAAAACATGTTAAAGAAACTAAGATTCAAACAAAAGTGTAAGTATGTATGTATCAGTTTCGGAGGGCGGTCCATTTAAGTATTGAAATACTAAGAATATACAATTGAATATGATGGTTAGTTTGAGAATGTATAACTTTGGTTTTTAGTAAAAATAGAGAAAAGTTGTTGACCTGTTATTTTAAGAGTTAATAATTGTATAAGGGAGGTTTTAAAAAGAAATATATAGTGCATTGATAATTGGTGTGAATTCATAGCTATTTTTGGATTTGAAACGGTTTAGAACTTTTACAGCGAAGTGTATTGAATACATACAAAGCTTTTTAATGGGTATGGGATTAAAACTGTTCTATATAAGCAAGTCATATGAAGTATGCTTATAAATGCCAATTAAATTTTACACACACACACACACACACACACACACACACACACATATATATATATATATATATATATATATATATATACATATATATTTATATATATACACACATACACACATTATGTAATATATATGCTCCCATGAACAATTGTAGCCAAGTGACAAGCAAGCTTGACATCTCACTACGTGATGCAGAAGGGGAGATAAAGTTGATTAACCATCTTTTCATTCGGTGCCCTGATCTCCTAACATCATCCCGAATATGTACGATAGCATATCTCACGGTGAGTTGCGTTCCAATGACTAATACCTTGTTTTTCACCTGAATTTCCCCAGCGATTTCACTCTCTTTCCGTGAGATGCGAACGTTTCTTTGTCTCTCTTTACCACTATGTGACGGTTTGCTTAAAGGGCAAAATCTTTGTTTACCCTTGGGCACATCGTTTGAACTTCAAGTGCTATTGAATTATGTCGTATATGCAAGCCCTCAAGTGCTATTGAATTGAAACGTATGGCTGAAGCAATTTCGCAAGAGGTGTTAAGAGGGACATGAATATTTAAATGTTCAAATGGAATATTCTTGAGGCCCCGTCCACACGGGCGAGCTTTGCTCAGCGAACTTTGCTCGATGTGACGTCAGAAGTGCAGATATAGCGGGAAAAGTTCTGACTTTCCCCGCTTATGACGTCACATCGAACACAGTTCGTCGAGCTTTGTGGACAGGGCCTAAGGGATAGAGAAACGAAGTTTTCTGAGCAACACTGGTAGAGTGCAGAGAACGAAGGTCCTTAGGTTCATGAAAAGGGTGTATTGTGTATGATGCCCCGAAGAACTGAAAGGAGGAAGGAGAGACTAGGAAAATGGAAAAATGATATTGAAATAGCTATCACGTGAAGACCTCTTAGATGTCTGCCATATACTCTCCTGGCATATGAAGCGTAAACTAATAATCATCTCTTCCCTGCATGACGAAAATATGTAAAGAAAAGATGCGCTAATGATGTCGGCGTTGGCTTTTGAGATTTAATGATGCCCAGGAAGCTTACTCAGGAGGTGCCATTGACTGCTGTGAATTCTGTGTTGATGACTGAATGGTATCTGCGAGATATCTCTGCCGTGTGTGGCAAATGTTGAACGTAAACTTTACCACCGGTACACACACATACACATACACACACAATATATATTATATATATATATATATATATATATATATATATATATATATATATATATATATATATATATATATATATATATATATAATATATATATATATATATATATATATTGGGTGGAATACGATTAAGGCTTCTCATTGTGGCGATAATATACACCAGTTTTAAGAAAAAAAAAGAAACTAAGTATTACCTAACAGACTCTCATTAAGATGGAAAAATCTCCATGGTTCAGAAGCGGCAAAAACGGGAATCTAATTTGTCCTCGACTTCATCAAAATATTCTTAGCTTGATGCAGCCTTCAGGGCTCACTTGATATCACAGCTTCCCATGAAAATGAGTCGTAACATTAATATCGTTCGTTAACCCCCATGAAAATGGGGACATTGTACAGATTGACAGGTCTCAGGTCAATTCCCTTTTTTTAATCTTTACTTCGAAAAGCGATCAAGGGATATAAATGATTTGACGTTTTTTGTGGAGTTTATTCTGGTGTTTACATTCGCTTGATGGTCATCCAAAGGGCCCCTTGTTAATATTCTTGATTGTTATTCTCACTCATATTTATCTGTATCTAATTATTGTTATGTAACCTCTCTCTCTCTCTCTCTCTCTCTCTCTCTCTCTCTCTCTCCTACTGAAGGCGAAAAAAAAAACAACAACCGTAGTCGTGAAGATCAAAAGGCCTTAATTATGGTATTACGGGATTATATATACCAGTCCTTTGCTCTCGTTCAGTTTTCAAAGTGACTCTCGCAATTACCTACATGATTCACGCGAACGCTGAATGGATAGTGGCAAAGTCCTTGGAAGATCTTCACCTGAGAGCTGCAGATTTAATTGGAGTACTTGTATGAGAACTCTCTCGAGGTAGAACGTGTCATTACATAGCGCTTGATATTTGAAGGCCTTTTAGTCACGGCCGTAACTACTGGAGTAATACATGTAGTATGGAAATGGCTGTACTGAGGTAGCATTAAAGCAGAAAGCAATACTGTTCTTCAAACTACATTCACTAATAATTATGTAGTCATCGTCTAGAAAATCATATTAAATCTCAGTTGAAATCGAAGGTAAAGATAGGCTGACCAAGCGTTGCATTCCTTACAGTTTTGTACGTTTATAAGTTGATATAATTACCAATACATAATAGGTAATATAGTCACCATCTTACGAAGTCACTGTCTAGAAAATCATAATAAATGTCAGTTAAAGTCGAAGTTACCGATAGGCTGACAAGGGATTGCATTACTTCTAGTTTTTACTTTCATAAATTGATACAACTACCAATACATGATGGATAATTATGTGTATTTGTATAAATGAAAAATAGTATTACCTGCATGATATATTCATCATACGATGTGACGCCTGAATAGGAAAATTACCTTCTGTGTCACTTGCTTCCTCCGGCAGCTTTTAATACCACTTCCACAGTCTCTGGTCTGACTGGTTCCATGCAACGTAAAAACACCATACAAACAAACAAAATCTGGTCTGACTCCTATGTCTCAAGGAGTTTGAACTCTTCGAAACTTGTTTTTGGTTAATTGTACAATTATGAAGAAAGATATGCTCAGGATAGTTGTAAAAGCTAGTTTTTTTTACCAATTATGAGGAGATATGCTCAGTTTAGTTGTAAAAGGTAGTTTTTATTTTAACAATGATGAGGAAAGATATGCTCAGATTAGTTGTAAAAGAAAGTTTTTTTTAAACAATTATGAGGAAAGATATGCTCAGGTTAGTTGTAAAAGTTAGTTTTTTTTTTTTTTTACAATTATGAGGAAAGGTATGGTCAGGTTGGTTGTAAAAGGTAGTTTTTGTCTTTCTTTTGACTTGAGGAAAGATATGCTCAGGTTAGTTGTAAAAGATATTTTTTTTTAACAATTATGATGAACTATATGCTCAGGTTAGTTGTAAAAGGTAGTTTTTTTTTAAAACAATTATCAGGAAAGATATCCTCAGGTTAGTTGTAAAAGTTAGTTTTTTTGACAATTATGAGGAAAGGTAGGGTCAGGTTGGTTGTAAAACGTAGTTTTTTTTTAACAATTATGAGGAAAGATATGCTTAGGTTAGTTGTAAAAGGAATTTTTTTTTAACAATTATGAGGAAAGATATGCTCAGGTTAGTTGTTAAAGATATTTTTTTAACAATTATGAGGAAAGATATGCTCAGGTTAGTAGTAAAAGGTATTTTTTTAACATTTATGATTAACTATATGCTCAGGATAGCTGTAAAAGGTAGTTTTTTTAAAAACAATTATCAGGAAAGATATCCTCAGGTTAGTTGTAAAAGTTAGTTTTTTTTTAACAATTATGAAGAAAGGTAGGGTCAGGTTGGTTGTAAAAGGTAGTTTTTTTTGGAACAATTATGAGAAAGATATGCTCAGGTTAGTTGTAAAAGGTAGTTTTTTTTTATGGAACAATTATGAGGAAAGATATGCTCAGGTTAGTTGTAAAAGGTATTTTTTTAAACAATTATAAGGAAAGATATGCGTAGGTTAGTAATAAAAGGTAGTTTTTTTTTAAACAATCATGAGGAAAGATAGGCTCAGGTTAGTTGTAAAAGGTAGCATTTTTTAAGGCTTGCTTCCCATAGCAATTCAGGCAAGTTGTAAAAGGTAGCTTCTTGTCTGTGGCTTGCTTCCCATACTAGGCAATGCATCATATTGCAATATTGTCTACCGTTTTTAATTTCCAGCTTCATCCATCTGCTTCTCTGTCTCCTTTTGCAAAGGAACGGCAAGTTTTCACTTTGCTTCTGCCCTTATCTTCCCGAATTTAGTTATTTCCTTCTTGATCTGTCCATATCTTCCTGAAGTTAGTTATTTCCTTCTTGATCTTCCATATTCTCTCCAGTTTAGTTATTTCCCTTCTTTATCGTTCCATTTATCTCCAGTTTAGTTACTTCCTTCTTTATCTGTCCCATATCGTCCCGACCCGTTAGTTACTTCCTTTTTTATATGTTCATGTCTTCCCAAAGTTAGTTATTTCTTTCTTTATCTGTCCATATCTTAACAAATTTAGTTATTTCCTTCTTTATCTGTCCATATCTTCCTGAAGTTAGTTATTTCCTTCTTTATCTGTCCATATCTTCCCAAAGTTAATTTCTTCCTTCTTTATCTGTCCATATCTTCCCGAAGTTAGTTACTTCCTTTTTTATATGATCATATCTTCCCAAAGTTAGTTATTTCCTTCTTTATCTGTCCATATCTTAACAAATTTAGTTATTTCCTTTTTTATCTGTCCATATCTTCCCGAAGTTAATTATTTTCTTCATTATCTGTCCATATCATCCCAAAGTTAATTATTTCCTTCTTTATCTATCCATATCTTCCCAAAGTTAGTTACTTCCTTCTTTACCTGTCCATATCTTCTCAAAGTTAGTTAATTCCTTCTTTATCTGTCCATATCTTCTTAAAGTTAGTTACTTCCTTTATCTGTCCATATCTTCCCAAAGTTAGTTACTTCCTTTTTTATCTGTCCATATCTTCCCAAAGTTAATTACTTCCTTCTTTATCTATCCATATCTTCCCAAAGTTAGTTACTTCCTTCTTTATCTGTCCATATCTTCTCAAAGTTAGTTACTTCCTTCTTTATTTGTCCATATCTTCCCAAAGTTAGTTACTTCCTTCTTTATCTGTCCATATCTTCCCAAAATTAGTTATATGCTTCTTTATCTGTCCATATCTTCCCAAACTTAATTACTTCCTTCTTCATCTGTCCATATCTTCCCGAAATTATTTACTTCCTTCTTTATCTGTCCAATCTTCCCTAAGTTAGTTACTTCCTTCTTTACCTGTCCATATCTTCACAAAGTTAGTTACTTCCTTCTTTATCTGTCCATATCTTCCCGAAGTTAGTTTTTTCCTTTTTATTATCTGTCCATATCTTCCTGAAGTTAGTTACTTCGTTCTTTATCTGTCCATATCTTCCCAAAGTTAGTTATTTCCTTCTTTATCTGTCCAAATCTTCCCGAAGTTAGTTATTTCATTCTTCATCTGTCCATATCTTCCCAAAATTAGTTATATGCTTCTTTATCTGTCCATATCTTCCCAAACTTCATTACTTCCTTCTTCATCTGTCCATATCTTCCCAAAATTAGTTACTTCCTTCTTTATCTGTCCAATCTTCCCTAAGTTAGTTACTTCCTTCTTTACCTGTCCATATCTTCCCGAGGTTAGTTATTTCCTTCTTTATCTGTCCATATCTTCCCAAAGTTAGTTATTTCCTTCTTTATCTGTCCATATCTTCACAAAGTTAGTTACTTCCTTCTTTATCTGTCCATATCTTCCCGAAGTTAGTTTTTTCCTTTTTATTATCTGTCCATATCTTCCTGAAGTTAGTTACTTCGTTCTTTATCTGTCCATATCTTCCCGAAGTTAATTACTTCCTTCTTTATCTGTCCATATCTTCCTGAAGTTAGTTATTTCATTCTTCATCTGTCCATATCTTCCCGAAGTTAGTTATATCCTTCTTTATCTGTCCATATCTTCCCAAAGTTAATTACTTCTTTCTTTATTTGTCCATATCTTCCCCAAGTTAGTTACTTCCTTCCCTTTTAATCTGTTCCAGTACTTCCAAATTTTACTTATTTCCCTCTTTATCTGTCCATATCTTCCAAAAGTTAGTTACTTCCTTCTTTGTCTGTCCATATCTTCCCAAAGTTAGTTACTTCCTTCGTTATCTGTCCATATCTTCCTGAAGTTAGTTACTTCCTTCTTTATTTGTCCATATCTTCCCGAAGTTAGTTACTTCCTTCTTTATCTCTCCATATCATCCCTAAGTTAGTACTTCCTTCTTTATCTGTCCATATCTTCCCAAATTTAGTTACTTCCTTTTTTATCTGTCCATATCTTCCCAAAATTAGTTACTTCCTTATCTGCCCGAAGTTAGTTATTTCCTTCTTTATCTGTCCATATCTTCCCTAAGTTAATTTCTTCCTTCTTTATCTGTCCATATCTTCCCGAAGTTAGTTATTTCCTTTTTTATCTGTCCATATCTTCCCGAATTTAGTTATTTCCTTCTTGATCTGTCCATATCTTCATGAATTTATTTATTTCCTTCTTTATCCATATCTTCCCGAATTTAGTTATATCCTTCTTTACCTGTCCATATCTTCCAAAAGTTAGTTACTTCCTTCTTTATCTGTCCATATTTTCCCAAAGTTAGTTACTTCCTTCTTTATCTGTCCATATATTCCCGAAGTTAGTTACTTCCTTCTTTATCTATCCATATCTTCCCAAAGTGTTATTTCCTTCTTTATCTGTCCATATCTTCCCGAATTTAGTTATATTCTTCTTTATCTGTCCATATCTTCCCAAAGTTAGTTGCTTCCTTCTTTATCTGTCCGTATCTTCCCGAAGTTAGTTAATTCCTTCTTTATCTGTCCATATCTTCCCGAAATTAGTTACTTCCTTCTTTATCTGTCCAATCTTCCCTAAGTTAGTTACTTCCTTCTTTACTTGTCCATATCTTCCCGAAGTTAGTAATTTCCTTCTTTACCTGTCCATATCTTCCAAAAGTTAGTTATTTCCTTCTTTATCTGTCCATATCTTCACAAAGTTCGTTACTTCCTTCTTTATATGTCCATATCTTCCCGAAGTTAGTTTTTTCCTTTTTTTTTATCTGTCCATATCTTCCTGAAGTTAGTTACGTCGTTCTTTATCTGTCCATATCTTCCCAAAGTTAGTTATTTCCTTCTTTATCTGTCCATATCTTCCCGAAGTTTGTTATTTCATTCTTTATCTGTCCCTATCTTCCCGAAGTTAGTTATTTCCTTCTTTATCTGTCAATATCTTCCCAAAGTTAGTTACTTCCTTCTTTATCTGTCCATATCTTCCCAAAGTTAGTTACTTCCTTCTTTATCTGTCCATATCTTCCCAAAGTGTTGTTTCCCTCTTTATCTGTCCATTTCTTCTCGAAGTTAGTTATATACTTCTTATCTGTCCATATTAGTTACTTCCTTCTTATCTGTCCATATCATCCCGAAGTTAGTTACTTCCTTCTTTATATGTCCATATCATCCCGAAGTTAGTTACTTCCTTCTTTAACTGTCCATATCTTCCCTAAGTTAGTTACTTCCTTCTTTACCTGTTCATATCTTCCCAAAGTTAGTTACTTCCTTCTTCATCTGTCCATACCTTCCCGAAGTTAGTTATATCCTTCTTTACCTGTCAATATCTTCCAAAAGTTAGTTACTTCCTTCTTTACCTGTCCATATCTTCCCAAAGTTAGTTACTTCCTTCTTTATGTGTCCATATCTTCCCAAAGTTAGTTACTTCCTTCTTTATCCGTCCATATCTTCCCAAAGTTAGTTACTTCCTTCTTTATCTGTCCATATCTTCCCAAAGTGTTGTTTCCCTCTTTATCTGTCCATTTCTTCCCGAAGTTAGTTATATCCTTCTTATCTGTCCATATTAGTTACTTCCTTCTTATCTGTCCATATCATCCCGAAGTTAGTTACTTCCTTCTTTATATGTCCATATCATCCCGAAGTTAGTTACTTCCTTCTTTATCTGTTCATATCTTCCCTAAGTTAGTTACTTCCTTCTTTACCTGTCCATATCTTCCCAAAGTTAGTTACTTCCTTCTTCATCTGTCCATACCTTCCCGAAGTTAGTTATTTCATTCTTTATCTGTCTATATCTTCCTGAAGTTAGTTATTTCCTTCTTTTTCTGTCAATATCTTCCTAAAGTTAGTTACTTCCTTCTTTATCTGTCCATATCTTCCCAAAGTTAGTTACTCCTTCTTTATTTGTCCATATCTTCCCGAAGTTAGTTACTTCCTTCTTTATCTGTCCATATCTTCCCAAAGTATTGTTTCCCTCTTTAGCTGTCCATTTCTTCCCGAAGTTAGTTATATCCTTCTTATCTGTCCATATCTTCCCAAAGTTAGTTACTTCCTTCTTTATCTTTCCATATCATCCCGAAGTTAGTTACTTCCTTCTTTATATGTCCATAACTTCCTGAAGTTAGTTACTTCCTTCTTTATCTGTCCATATCTTCCCTAAGTTAGTTACTTCCTTCTTTACCTGTCCATATCTTCCCAAAGTTAGTTACTTCCTTCTTTATCTGTCCATATCTTCCCAAAGTTAGTTACTTCCTTCTTTATGTGTCCATATCTTCCCAAAATTAGTTATTTCCTTCTTGACCTGTCCATATCTTCCCAGAGTTAATTACTTCCTTCTTCATCTGTCCATATCTTCCCAAAGTTAGTTATTTCCTTCTTTATCTGTCCATATATTCCCAAACTTAATTACTTCCTTCCTGTATTCCGTTCCATATCTCCGAAGTAAGTTACTTCTTCTTTATTGTCACATATCTTCCCAAAGTTCAGTTATTTCCTCCTTTTCCGGTTCTATTTTATCTGTCCCCAAAGTTAGTTACTTATCTATCTGTCCCATAATCTTCCCAAAGTTATTTAACTTCCTTCTCTTTATCTATCCATATCTTCCGCAAGTGTTTTTCCTTTCTTTATCTGTCCAGACCTTCCCGAAATTTTAGTTATATTCTACTTATCTGTCCATCTTCCCAAAGAAAGTTAGTTATATATCCTTCTTATATGTCCCATATTAGTGAGCTTCCTTCTTATATGTCATATCATCTCGAAAGTTAGTTACTTCCTTCTTTATATTCCATATCACTCACGAAGCTTAGTTACTTCCTTCTTTATCTGTTCATATATCCCTAAGGTGCAGTTACTTCCTTTTTACAGGTCCATATCTTCCCAAAGTTAGTTACTTCACTTCTTCATCGTCAATAATTCCCGCAAGTTAGTTTATTTCATTCGTTATTTGTCTATATTTCGCTGACGCGTAGTTTTTCATTCTGTTCTGTCAATATATGTCCTAAAGTTAGTTACTTCCGTTATTCTATGGCCTGTACCATATTTCTTCCAAAAGTTAAGTTACTCCTTATTTATTTGTCACATATCTTTCCCGAAGCTTAGTTACCTTCCTTCTTTATCTGTCCATATCTTCCCAAAGTATTTGCGTTTCCCTATTTAGCCGTCCATTTCTTCACGAAAGTTAGTTATATCCTTCTATCTGTCCCATATTTCCCCAAAGTTAGTTAATTCCTGCTTTATCTGTCCATAGTCATCCCAAGTTAGTTACTTCCTTCTTTATATGTCCATATCTTCCCGAAGTTATAGTTACTTCTGTCTTTATCTGTCCATATCTCCCTAAGTTAGTTACGTCCTTCTTTACCTGTCTCACTATCGTTCCCAAAGGCAGGTACTTCCTTCTTTATCTGTCCATATTCTTCCCAAAGTTAGGACTTCCTTCTTTATGTGTCCATATCTTCCCAAAATTAGTTATTTCCTTCTTGACCTGTCCATATCTTCTCACAGAGTTAAGTTACTCCTGTCTTTAATCTTTCCATTATCTTCCAAAAAGTTAGTTATTTCCTTCTTTATCTGTCCATATATTCCCAAACTTAATTACTTCCTTCTTTATCCGTCCATATCTTCCCGAAGTAAGTTACTTCCTTCTTTATCTGTCCATATCTTCCCAAAGTTAGTTATTTCCTCCTTTATCCGTCTATATCTTCCCAAAGTTAGTTACTTCCTTCTTTATCTGTCCATATCTTCCCAAAGTTATTTACTTCCTTCTTTATCTGTCCATATCTTCCCGAAGTCAGTTACTTCCTTCTTTATCTATCCATATCTTCCCAAAGTGTTATTTCCTTCTTTATCTGTCCATATCTTCCCGAATTTAGTTATATTCTACTTAATCTGTCCATATCTTCCCAAAGTTAGTTGCTTCCTTCTTTATCTGTCTGTATCTTCCCGAAGTTAGTTAATTCCTTCTTTAGCTGTCCATATCTTCCCAAAATTAGTTACTTCCTTTTTTATCTGTCTAATCTTCCCTAAGTTAGTTACTTCCTTCTTTACCTGTCCATATCTTCCCGAGGTTAGTTATTTCCTTCTTTATCTGTCCATATCTTCCCGAAGTTAGTTATTTCCTTCTTTATCTGTCCATATCTTCACAAAGTTAGTTACTTCCTTCTTTATCTGTCCATATCTTCCTGAAGTTAGTTACTTCCTTCTTTATCTATCCATATCTTCCCAAAGTGTTATTTCGTTCTTTATCTGTCCATATCTCCCCGAAGTTAGTTATATCCTTCTTTATCTGTCCATATCTTCCCAAAGTTAGTTGCTTCCTTTTTTATCCGTCCGTATCTTCCCGAAGTTAGTTTCTTCCTTCTTTATCTGTCCATATCTTCCCGAAATTAGTTACTTCCTTCTTTATCTGCCCAATCTTCCCTAAGTTAGTTACTTCCTTCTTTACCTGTCCATATCTTCCCAAAGTTAGTTATTTCCTTCTTTATTTGTCCATATCTTCCCGAAGTTAGTTACTTCCCTCTTTATCTGTCCATATCTTCACGAATTAATTAATTCCTTCTTTATCTGTCCATATCTTCCCGAAGTTAATTACTTCCTTCTTTATTTGTCCATATATAAGGGAGTCGTCTTGCAATTGTTTGACTAACAAGGCAACCCGTTGGTTATTTTTGACCTGCAATGATATCCGCAAGTGTCGGTTGGTATACATCACATATTCGTCAAAGTATCATTGACCGTGATGTTATTTCTTCTAAGTCCCCATGAATGGTTACTTCTGGTATGTAGGTTTGAAGACGGTAAAACTCATAGTTAAATAAAAAAGTTATATTTAACAAGCTTACTTCACAAAATGATATCTACAGGAAGATTTGGATAGCTCTTCAAGCGGAGAGGTGTGATAGAAGTCTGATATACAATTCTGTTACGAGAACATAATCGAGCGATACATTGGTCAATGTTACACAAACACACGAGTATACCGATCTAGGACTGTGACGTAGGCACAGACTATCATGAGAAAAACAACATGTATTTTGCCAATGGGGCATTGGTTGGCGTTACCTTTTTAAACTGATGATCCAGGTGTATACAAACTAAGATGTTATACAAAGCGTCGTCAGAGCAACGTCAAGGCAGTGTCAGCTATTCACTAACTCTTGTTTTCCAATACTGCAAGATCCTACTGGAACACAGGAGTCATCATATTAACTCAACAACATGTTGCAACTTATAGAATGTCACAATACATTCATATTTTGTATATGTAATCATTACATAATGCTCGGTCCGCTATATAAATTCAAACATTAGATTATAGTTATGCAGAAAGTTTGACTTGTAACAGTGTGATTTTTTTAAAATATAGATGTTAAGATGTGATAAACATATAACTTCCATCAAAGTGTTTAAGAAAATGATATACAACTGGTTATATGTAAAAATCTGATATAGAAAATACTTATAAGTAAAAAAAAACACATGGAGTACACAAATACAGATCCACGTATAAGGTATAAGACATATGCATATGATATAATAGTAAATAATAATGATCACATGTGATATATAGTGATACAGTGATATACTGCCAGTCATGAGGATACATATACTACAAAAAATACTAACGTATTTCTGATAATTGCATGACATTAAGATTACATGAAAAAAATAGTATAGTAATTGAAATTAATGGTACCAAAATGGGATAAGATACAAGGTAACAGATTGATTATAGGCTACCTGATTTGTTTATTCAATAAATGATTAATACAAATGATTAATATAAGTGATTAATCTAATTGATTAATCTAAGTGCACTTTATATAGATTCCCAGTGCGTAGATGCACAAAAATAATGATTCATTGTTCAACTTTAATATGATTCAATTATGTACGCGCATACATAAAATGGTTAAGGTAGACTACAATTAAGATACTCATGCTTTTCATATGGAATACATTGCCAAGGAGGTTTCTACTACATATTTAGCTAGCGTCTCAAACAGCTTTTCATATAATTTACAGTTCCAAACGACCTCCTTGTGTCAAATGAAATGGCCAATTTCAAATGGCTCGAAAATCAAATGCCTTAAGGGCCACTGGAAAATTGTCTGGGAGGGGTCCGACGTTCTGTTGATCAGCCATTCTTATTCTCCTCGTCCTACACCATACAAATATGTTCGCAATGATTAAAATCACCACCAACGTGAGGGTCGCCGCTAGTAAACAGTAGAAACGAATGTCGTCCCTAGAATAGTAAGCTTGGGAAGTATGGTCCATTGTAGTCAATTTCGACAGCTGCTGAGCCACCTTCTCATTAAAAGGCAAAGGTAATGCTGGGATACGGCTTTTGGTCCAGGAAAAGTTAGCGAAATAAGCCCGCTCTTTTATGATGGTGCTTATTCCCCTTATGTTGTAGGTGGGCATTGCTCCACTGCAGTCGTCCGCAGCGACGAACACTCTTGAAGTTATAGACGATCCGTCCGGGCATGTGATATTAAACTCTTCGACTGCGAAGCGTAGCCAGGTTCCGTTATTCAGCCTGTAAGCGAACTTATTCTTGTCAAAAGGGTAAAGTAAATTCAGACAACGTTCAAGCGTGTGAGGAGAGAGCTGTTAAAAACTAGACCTAACTCACATGAATTCGCCGATATATTATGGAATTCAAAAGAGTCAGCTGTACAAACTTTATTTCCCGTGGCATTAGAACAATGAGTGAACCGATCAAGGTCTCTGACGACTGTAAAAAGTTCCTTATTAGGGGAAATTAATACGTAGCCAGAAAAATTCGATATTACTGGTAGTGAGCTATTAGACATGTAAGTGGGAAACGGAGCTATTTTGTAAGATTTCCAGGCTTCAGAAGAATCGAAGGGAATATTAATCATGATTCTGTAATTCTCTACGCTTACTGAAATTAAGCTGTAATAAAATTCGATCTTGTGTGCCTCTAACAAAGGTGCATAGCCGAGTTTCTCACGCGCATTCTCTAGGGTTAATGTTAAATCTTTAATAGGCAAGAGATGCGGCGAAAGAACTCCCTTTGTAGCTAGTGTAATTGCTTCTACATAATCTTTGGATTTTTCAATAAAATGTGAAATTTTCCCATGGATGTAATCTACTTTTGAATTGTAATATGCTAATGTTGCAAGTAAATATTGCATATCCATGATCTGATTTATATTACTAGAATGCTCGTTCACCAATGTCATAAGCTGATTTATTGACTCGAATTGTCTGTGAAGTTCAGAGAAAATTAATTAATTTTGATGTTGTAGAAATTATATTCTCTTATATTGTTCATTAATTTTAAGACGATTTGCAATTCCCAAACCTAAACTTGCAACAGACCCAAAAATATTGAGCACCGCGAATAAGAATGGATTACGTCTTTCTACGTTATTGATTCAGCAAAACGCGATAAGTCGCTTTTAAGGTTAATGACGTCATCTTCTGGCAAGAAAATCGCTTGCAAGTCAACTTCAAGAATTACGTTACTCGCTGTAATAAATACATCCTCAGTTCTCTCAATGATAGAGCCATGTGTAAATTGAATATTTTTTTTTAACACTGCCCACATGAGAAGAATGTCTGAAAAAACAGTACAATCCGAACAATATAAGTTTCGTGTTGGAAACCTGCAAATAGTAAAATATATGTAATTACTCGTGTTAAATTAGATATATCTTATTCAAAACTAATAAAAAAATTTTCATACAAATTTTATATATACTATTTACCCTGTAAGTTTCATATAGGTATACATATTTTCACTCCTAGCCTTTCTTTCTTCAACTTTTTTCATTGACTACGAACATGAGCCACTGGAATAATCCGTACGTCAGTAGGTTTTGATATGTTTTGAACTTTTAGCCTATTTGCCGTTAATATTTCTAGAATACGGAACGGGCCTTCAAACTTAGGCGTTATCTTATAGTTCAAACCTTTGCGCACATATATTTGGATATAGATTTGATCACCTACTGCATATGGTTTTGTTTGTTTAGCGATTTTATCGTGATTCCTTTTCATTATAATTTGTGCCTCTTCTAAATTTTTACAAAGTATATTATATCGGCTTACACTTGCATTCATAATATCCCTTAAGGGATTTGATAAATTAGTGGTTGGCTTGAGTATGTGGAAAGGTGTTCTAGTGGGCGTACCGTATAAGGCCTCATGCGGTGTCATTTTTATAGATACATGATATGAATGATTAAGAGTGCTTAGAACCGCGGGAACTGCTATATCCCTGTTAGGATCCATACCACAGAGTATAACTCGTAGGACATTTAACACTTTCCTATTTACTCTCTCTACCAATCCGTTTGACTCTGGGTGATAAATCATGGTATTGGTTTTCTTAATGCAAAGGAATTCACACAATGAGTTGAGGAAATGATTATTGAATTCTCCACCTGAGTCAGAGATTATCATGTGTGGAATTCCGTGTTTACAGATGTAGCACTCATAGAATTTCCTAGCGCATTCAATTGCAGTTCTTGTTTTTAGTGCTATTAATTCTGTATAACGGGTCAAGGCATCTATCAACACTAAGAGGTGTTTATTTCCTCTGTCAGACTCGTAAAACCCTGTTAATAAATCCAAGTGTACTTTTTCAAAGGGTTGATTTGGCATGGGATAGGCCCCTAAACTGACAGGTGTCTTAGTGTGTCCCTTGTTTTCATGACAAATATGACAATTAGTTATGTGCTTTTTTATATCTGTAAGCATTATAGACCAGTAAAATAGTGATTTGGCTTTCTGTGACATAATAGAGAACCATGGATGACCATGTAAGGGATTATTAGAATGCAACCAGTTTAGGACGATTGGTATAAGAGAGATTGGTACTACTACCTGGTCGTTAGTCACCTGTGGTGTACTTCGGGTTTTCCTCGTCACGGACCTACACAGAATATTACCTTTGATTACATAATTCTGCTGCGCATACTTTAAATATTCTTTTGCTTTAGGATTTCTGTTCAAAGCTTCTATTATATTGCTTAACTGCTGATCTTTTCTTTATTCAGTTTGTACCAGTTCAGCGCTCCAACCCGGGTCTTTAATGTGCACGATCGCTTGGGTTAGTGAATTTTCTTATTCAGATACGGTTTTAACAATAGGCTCGGATGTTTCTATATCTTCTAGTCCAGCTAATGGTTCCTTACAGTATGGCGCGGGATTACGGGATAATGTGTCAGCTATGATATTCGCTTTCCCAGGTAGGTATCCTATCTTGGCTCCAAAGTCCTGAATGATCATATGCCACCGAGTTCTTTTGGGACTGAGATTAAAGCCTTTGAAAAACTCGGTAAGGGGCTTATGGTCAGTAAGGACCTTAACAGGATAGCCGTAGATTATGAACTTAAAATATACTAGTGAGTTAACGATACCTAGCCCTTCCTTGTCTATTACTGCATATTTACTTTCAGAGGGCTTCAGTTTGCTTGAATAAAAAGCTATAGGAAAGAACTGTTTATCATATTGCTGAAGTAGTACCCCTCCTACCTCTTGGTCTGAGGCGTCTGTTGCAATAAAAAATTCCTTATTAAAATCAGGGAATTTTAAGATAGGTGAACTGCATAATTCCTCTTTCAAGGTATCAAACGCCTGTTGATGCTTTTCAGACCATATAAAACCTACACCCTTCTTCGTAAGATCTGTTAAAGGAGCTGCTATGATAGAATAGTTGCTTATAAACCTACAATAAGACCCACTACAGCCCAAAAATTGCTGTATCCCCTTTACGTTAGTAGGTACCGGAAAGTTACGGATAGCCGACACCTTTTCATGGACTACCTTAAGACCTTGACTAGACACTGTAAAACCTAAATAGATGAGTTGTGTTTTAAGAAAACTCACACTTTGATATTTTTATTCTTAGATTGTGTTACCTTAGTCTCTGTAGCACTAGCTCTAGTTTATGCAAATGTTCTTCTAAGGTATTAGAAAAGATTACAAGATCATCCATATAGGCATGAAGGGTATCCCCTAACAAGTCTCCAAACACTATATTAATCATTCTGGCGAATGTAATTGGGGCACAACATAAACCAAAAGGCATACGTAAACATTCGTAATGTCCCCTGGCTGTGCTGAAGACGATGTATCAGGTACTCTCACTAGCTAAGGGTATCTGGTGAAAGCCTTTAAGTAAGTCCAAGCTGGTGAAGAATTTGTTTTGACCGAACAAAGATAAGATATCGTCGGTACATGGCACTGGAAAACGATCGGGAATCGTTTCCTCGTTTAAGCGATGGAAATCTATGCAGATATGCCAAGTCCGACAATTAAGGGAAAATTGTAAGGGCTACTTGATTTCCTAATGACTCCTTCTAACATTTTTTTGACTTCGTCATTTATCTCATTTTGAAATTTCATTGGGAGTCTATATGAAGGTACGTATATAGCTTTATGTTTGTCCTTTAACCGTATTTGGTGTTCAATGACATCCGTTTTCCCCAGAGATCCCTCGCTAGTGGAGAAAACATGATATTCAGATAAAAGATAAAAAGATTTCTGCTGGATCTCCTCTTCTTGAATGTCTTTATTGATTTTACTTTTGATAGATTGTAAGAGGGATTCGTCGACAACAGGTTGAGTATGATTAATTTCAGCAACGGTAAGAATAAGATATTTATACACTTACATATCCACGATATGTAGATTTTTGTGTTTACTAGATTGGTATTCAAATGGTTACAGACTTCAATAGCAATTTGGTGCTGTTAGTCAACAGTGTATAGTGCTTGTTTTGCGGAAAGTCCGTTTATTTTCAGAGTGTCGGGAAGGATTAAGATTTCAGATCCTGGCAAAGCCGGTTTCACACGCACCAAGATATTCGAGGGTGCATTTGTCTCGAGAATTTGCGTGCAAGATGATATTGCGGGTATGCGAGAATTCTGTTGGGTGGCTTGAACAATAACTTCATTTATGAGACAAGTGATTGGTCCCTCTATGTAAGTTATTGTTTGATTAACTGTTTTTTTTTTTTTTTTTTTTTTTTTTTTTGTCCAAAACAGATTTTAATGTGTTAGAAGATTTATAGAATTTTCCTTTGATAAACACGCCCTGTTTGGCAGGAGCTAAGATAATGTTTTGTATGCCCATAGATGGGTATCCTACAGTTACAACTGGATACATATCAATGATTTTTACAACTATAAAGGTATCCATAAGCGTGCGCGTACCCACCCTGTACTGAATCTGAGTTACGGCTACGACACTTAACTCGTTATTGCCAATTCCTGAAAGTCATACTCCGGACTTCTCATTAGGGAAGTTCGAAAACAAGAAACAGTGAGTCCGTAAGTCCATGATATTACGTGGACTACTGGAATAAAAAAACAATGTAAATGGCTGATATTCTAAATTCACAGCATATAAAGTAGGGCGTAATTCATCATTAGTGATTATTGCGTGTATTGTATGAAAATCTACGGGAACCTGCTCTGATTTTTTTTATACAGTCGTGTGATTCATAATACTTCTAGGTGATTAAATTTATTTTCTAATTCAATAGGTGTTGATATTAATGACCCAACATCACTCTCCACCCCCCCGCTGAAATCACCTATGTGGAATTTGCTTTGATTTGAACACTCGGAAAATTTGACATACTTTGACTGTTTTGGCTAGACGGCCCAAGAACTAATTTCCCTGAAGTCTGATTTGCTTGTTTCTGATTCTGAGCAGAGTTATTGTTTGCTTGTTTCTTTTTGTGATAATGTGCATACTTCTTATTATCATTGGCAACATTTTGTGTGTTTTTAACGTTACCTTGCTGCTGATTGCATGAAAAACATCTAGCGTAAGAATGACTTGAGCCATTATGGATTGAACAATAAAGTGTACAGCAATCTAAAGCCATGTGACCCGTTCTTTTACAATTAAAACAAGTTATCCCTGCTGCGTTATTATTAACTATATTTACTTGCTGTGGTTTACTTTCATTCTTTGCAAAAATTTGAATAAGTTAGGGATCTAGGTCTACGCATTTAGACATATTTCTTAATTTGTTTATAAATGTCTAATTCCCTGCAACCCAAATTGTATTATTTAGAGTATCTAGATAATCATTCAACCGGTCTGCAATGAGTGCTGCTCTATCTACCATATTCAGTTGAGTCATAGAGACCAATTTAAGGATATTCCTCAATGCTAGAACTACGTCCAAGGCTTCTTCACTGCCATATATGGATCGCAATTTAATTTTAAATTCATCCTAAGTATTAGTTTCTTGGAAAGAAAAGCCTCTCAGATAGGAACCTGCATCCCCTTTTGCAAAATCAATGAAGCTTTTAGCTTCCTGTAACTGTAGGGATGGTATTGTGATGCTTTTTGCTGTAGGGATGGTATTGTGATGCTTTTTGCTTTTAAGTGAGCATCCATTGAGGAAATCCATGACTCAACACCTTGGGGCAAAAACCCACTCACACGCCCTTGAAAAGGAACTATTGCTGACCTAGCGCTAACTAATGTAACCATCTGGTTACTGGTTGCAGAGGTACTCGGTACTGGATTGGACATCTTTACTTTTTGCTTTTTTCTTATTACTGTGATTCCTAGCAACCCTGTCGTAAAATCTGTACAAATACACACGTCCACTGTGTAAACGCATATGCAATATTTAATAAAATGTGTTACAGAATTAATAGTGTCCCCCAAATTGATAAGATTAGGCACAGAAAATATGATAAAAATATTTCAGGAGAACTTCTGGAAAAAAAAAGTTGACAGAAACTCAAAGAAATAAAACCCGTAAGAGTGAAGTACCAATGAGGTAGATAGTTTCCTGTAAGAAAGTAAGATTAAGAATGTCTTGTAACTCACCCTCAGGAACACGATTCTCGACCTGCGTAAAAGGAATCACTCAAAGCTACACAGCAAATGAATAGAAAGTTTGTACTTATCTCGATATATAAGAGGAAAAACTCCTGTTTTGATGATGTCACGGCCTCTTGCACATCATCCTCCCTTGCGCGACCCACTTCTCTGCTCGCACTGGTATTGAACGTTGTTTGTTTGTTGCTATGATTCGTTTCCCGTTGCGCTGGGTTGATGATGATCCAATGCGGAGGACACATCCTGTTGAAGCTCTCGAAGTTCCACACTGTTGAAGACGCCCAATATACGATGTTTAAGCCTCTTGATATAAAAATTGTATGCTTAATTTGTTTCATTAACGAAGCTTGTGGATGAATGTCATCTCGGTACAATCAGAATGATACTCAGTGTTGCCGTCAGCAGCATTGGCTGAGATATGAAGTTGCTTATAGATTCTCTTGCCTCGCCTTCGTTGACTTCTGATATGTGATATGTTTCTAAGATTTGTGAGTCTTCAGTAGATATGGGTTCTTCTTTGCTGCCACCATTATATAAGGGAGTCGCCTTGCAATTGTTTGACAACAAGGTTATTTTTGAACTGCAATGATATCCGCAAGTGTCGGTTGGTATACATCACATCTTCGTCAAAGTATCATTGACTGTGATGTTATTTCTTCTAAGTCCCCATCAATCGTTACTTCTGGTGTGTAGGTTTGAAGACGGTAAAACTCATAGTTAAATAACAAGTTATATTTAACAAGCTTACTTCACAAAATGATATCTACAGGAAGATTTGGATAGTTCTTCAAGCGGAGAGGTTTGATAGAAGTCTGATATACAATTCTGTTACGAGAACATAGTCGAGAGATACATTGCTCATTGTTACACAAACACACAAGTATACGGATCTAGGACTGTGACGTAGGCACAGAAACTAAGATGTAATCATTACACATATCTTCACGAATTTGGTTATTTCCTTCTTTATCTGTCGATATCTTCACGAATTTAGTTATTTCCTTCTTTATCTATCCATATCTTCCCGAAGTTAATTACTTCTTTCTTTATCTGTCCCTATCTACCCGAAGATAGTTACTTCCTTCTTGATCTGTCCATATCTTCCCGAATTTAGTTATTTCCTTTTTTATCTGTCCATATCTTCCCGAATTTAGTTATTTCCTTTTTTATCTGTCCATATCTTCCCGAATTTAGTTATTTCCTTGTTTATCCATATCTTCCCGAATTTAGTTATTTCCTTCTTATTTCCTGTTCCATTTTATCTTCACGAAATTAGTTAATTCCTTCTTTATTCCCTGTCCATATCTCCTAACTTTAAGTTATTTCCTTCTTTATCTGTCCCCATATCTTCACGAATTTAGTTATTCCTTTTTATCTGTCATATTCAGTCGGAATTTAGTTAATTTTCCTTTTTTTATCTGTCTTATCTTTCACCGAATTAGTTATTGCTCTTTATCTGTCCATATCTTCTTCCCGAATTTAGTTATTTTCCTTCTTTATCTCTCCATTATCATCACAATTTAGTTATTTCTTTTTTATCTGTTCCCATTATCTTCACGAATTTAGTTATTTCCTTTTTAATTGTTCCATATCTTTCACGAATTTAGTTTTTTATTCCTCTTTAGCTGTCCATATTCTTCACGGAATTTAGTTATTTCCTTTTTTTTATCTGTCCATATCTTCCGAATTTAGTTATTTTCTTCTTTCTCCATATCTCCCGATTAAGTTTATGTTCCTTCTTATTCTATTCCATTATCTTCCCGACCTTAGTTAGTTCCTTTTTTATCTGTCCATATCTTCCCGAATTTATTTATTTCCTTCTTTATTCCATATCTTCCCGATTTAGTTATTTCCTTCCTTTATTCTTTCCATATCTTCACCGAATTTAGTTATTTCTTCTTTAGCTGTCCATATCTTCCCGAATTTAGTTAATTTCCATCTTTCTCTGTCACATATCTTTTTCACCGAATTTAGTTTTTTATTTCCTTTTTTATCTGTCCGCATATCTTCAGGAATTTAGTTATTTTCCTTTTTATCTGTCCATATCTTCACGAATTTAGTTATTTTCCTTCCTTTTTATCTGTCCATATCCCTTTCCCGAATTTATTATATTCCTTCCTTTATCTCTCCTATCAATTCAACGAATTTAGTTAATTTCCTTTTTTATCTGTCCATTATTTCCTTCACGAATTTAGTTATTTCCCTTTTTATCTGTCCATATCTTCACCGAATTTAGTTATTTCCTTTCTTTATCGTCCCATAAATCTTTCACGAATTTAGTTATTTCCTTTTTTATCTGTCCATATCTTCACGAATTTATTATATCCTTCTTTATTCCATATCGTCCCGAATTTAGTTTTATTTCCTCTTTATCTGTTTTCCATATTCTTTCACCGAATTTAGTTATTTCCTTCTTTAATCTGTTCCATATCTTCCCGAATTTTAGTTATTTCCTTCTTGATCTGTCCATATCTTCCAGAATTTAGTTTATATTCCTTTTCTTTATCCATATCTTCCCGAATTTAGTTATATTTCCGTTTTTTTAGCTGTCCATATCTTCCCGAAGTTTAGGTTATTTCCTTCTTTATCCATATCTTCCCGAATTTAGTTATTTCCTTCTTTATCTGTCCATATCTTCACGAATTTAGTTATTTCCTTCTTTATCTGTCCATATCTTCCCGAATTTAGTTATTTCCTTCTTTATCTGTCCATATCTTCACGAATTTAGTTATTTCCTTTTTTATCTGTCCATATCTTCACGAATTTAGTTATTTCCTTTTTTATCTGTCCATATCTTCACGAATTTAGTTATTTCCTTCTTTTATCTTGTCCATATCTTCCCGAATTTAGTATTTCCTTCTTAATCTCCATATCTTCACGAATTTAGTTTATTTTCCTTTGTTTATTCTGTCCATATCTTCACGAATTTAGTTATTTCCTTCTTTATCTGGTCCATATCTTCCACGAATTTAGTTATTCCTTTTTTATCTGTCCATAATCTTCCACGAATTTTAGTTATTTCCTTCTTTATCCATTATCTTCCTTTCCGAATTTAGTATATTTCCTTCTTTATCTGCCTATTTCACCGAATTTAGTTATTCCTTCTTTATCTGTTTCCCATATCTTTCCCGAATTTTAGGTTATTTCCTTTCCTTTTTTTGATCTTGTCCATATCTTTCACCCGAATTTAGTTATTTTCTTTACCATTAATCTTCCCGAATTTTAGTTATTTCCTTCTTTTATCTCTCCACCTAAAAATCTTTTAACGGGAATTTAATTTTACCTCCTTCTCTTATCTTTACGAATTTAGTTATTTCCTTCTTATCTGTCCATATCTTCACGAATTTAGTTTTTTACTTCTTTATCTGTTCATATCTTCCCGAAGTCAGTTATTTCCTTCTTGATCTGTCCATATCTTCACGAATTTACTTATTTCCGTCTTTATCCGCAAAATGCTGTTGCTCCTCTCTTCTCGCGAATTTCTCCGTCTGTTGACAAGAAACATTGCTACCGCACTAACCCTAATCCTCTCGCTCATTGTTTTCCATTTATATCAGCCGCCATTCCCGCCCCCCGACCCCTGCGGTCATTTCCCTTCTATTGGAAGGGCCTTCCCCGATTGCTGAAATTGCCTTGTTGATTTCGCCCTTAATGTCTCTCGCTGATAATTTACGTATTTGTAAACAGCTGTAAAATTGTAGGAGTTAAAGCTCTTAATGGTCGTTATTTGCATCAAAATTTACCGTCATCATCACCAACCACCCCCTTCCACATTGAATAAGGGATAAATGATATTATGATTGGTTGTAATGAATAGTACGTTGTGATTACAGTTGTTAGCTTTTTTTTTTTTTTTTTTTTTTTTGCATAGTAATTGGTTTTAAATCTAAAACTTAAACTACCTTTGGTGCAGTGCTTTTATATATATAACTATATATATATATATATATATATATATATATATATATATATATATATATATATATATATATTATTATATATATATATACAGAAAGCAGTAAAGGATGAGTAAGAATAGCTAATATATGTTGAAGGAAAATACAACATGAACACTTAATTCGCCTTCCCAGTGGTATCTTGTTAACGCCGTTTTGAAGTACTAGCTCCTTGGGGTTCAAATGCACTTAGGGACATTTTATCATCCCACAGGGTAGTACAAATACTTTGACCCGTAGATGAATCACTGTCACCCTTGGACATTATATATAGTATATATATATATATATATATATATATATATATATATATATGTTATATATATATTTATATATATATAGAAGACTAGTAAGGGGGCTCAAGCCCTACAGATATCACTAGGCGGAGTCCGTTTCTGCGCCCACAAAGGAGTCAGTTTCCGAACAGGATGCAAACTATCCAATACAGAGCTATCTAGCGTCCGTAATCACTCTATTACCTGTTGCTCCCGCTTGGACATTGGTGATTTTAAAATTATTGGATCAGCCAATAAAGAATCCATTTCAATCGAAACCAATGTACCGAATTTAAATGCCCAGTCCTCGTCAGTTCAGTTGTTCATAGCCTAACTTCTTTTGTGTTTACTTCAGTTCTGTGTTTACTTCAGTTCTGTCTCTCGTCTTTTGTATAGATTTGTGATGTGTTGTGGGTGGGTGTGTTTTTTTGTTTGTTTTTTCCCAGCTCTGTCCTTCAGTCACTTTCTATCCTTTACTCTGGTAGGTTGTCTCTCCAACCTAGTGTTGTTGTACAGTAATTTTTACATTTTAAATGTTTTAGTGCTTTAGTGTCCAATTTTAAATATTTTACCGTGTTTTAGTAGTAACAAGTCTTATCTGTTTGTATTTTTATCAATTCCCCAGCTTTGAAAATGCATCGAAGCGATGTGAAACGTCGGCAATAAATTATGTACGCTGAGACATGCCTTTATCTCTCCGCCTTGTAATATATATATATATATATATATATATATATATATATATATATATATGTATATATATATATATATATATATATATATATATATATATATATATATATATGTGTGTGGTGTGTGTGTGTGTATGGGAGAGAGAGTGCTAACGTTTTTAAGGCAAGGTTATACCGTCCCCAGCAGTCTGACATTTTATTTAAAGATCTTTCATCCTTGATGATATATGGATCGTCTTATTGGCCGATATGACTTTTAGTCATCCCTAATGAGAAAAAAAAGTTTCTCAGCCCAATGTTTTTTCCTCACCTGGATTGTGATGAATGATGCCTCCTTCCCAGGTTCGCCCTTTGTTGAAGGAGACCGAGAATTTCAGAGAAATGACGCTTTATAATGTTCGGTGATAATTATAATAGTATTGTTAATAGTATCATTCGTATTCGCTTATAGTATTATTCTTATCTCCAGATTCGCCACGCCTCATCTGCAGGAAAGCTAGAACACTAACTTAGATGAATTGGGTACTGAAAGTATAGATGAACTCGGTAGCAATTGGCTGAATTTATATATATATATAATATATATATATATAATATATATATATATATATGTGTGGTGTGTGTGTGTGTGTGTGGTGTGTAATGTAATTTAAGTATATATATAATGTATGTATATGATGTATATGTAAATAAACTCACGTATATACACACACACACACACACAACACTCATATATATATATATATATATATATATATATATATATATATATGTGTGTGTATGTGTGTGTGTGTGTGTGTATGCATATATACAAATATTTGTTATTTAATATATATGTATAATAAAATATATATATATATATATATATTATATAATATATATATATATAACCCCCCTCCTTTTGACAAAACACACAAATTGACAACCCTTACCTGTTGGCAGCAGGCATCTTTTATCTGCAAGCATGTCACTATGCTAATAAGCTCACATAAATACAAACATACACTATTTATTTCCCAAAGCAGATGAACATAAAATAGAACGAAATGATTAATAAGTCATAGTGATAAAAACCCAAGTCTGCCCCACAAAGAAAACCATAAGTTATCATTCCACTCTCCTGGTTTAGTCTAAGTAATCACTCCTAGACTCAAAATGTCAATTATTACATTGTAATATTCAAGTTTAGAGAATCTTGTTTCTAGTACCATGATATAGAGCCCATCTGTAACAAAGATATTTTCATTATATTTCTTACACAATATTAAATAAAGGGATACACTTCACACTTCTCTCTTTTCAAAGGCAACTGTTTCTAAGTCATTTAAATATGTGCCATACCTTGAGATGGGTTTTTCTCCTGACACTTGGCGTCCCCTCGACCATCTTTCTTCTTATCACAAAGGAATGTGTCTTTCCCCCAAGTGCCTTGAACGGTTGTACCTATGACATATGTACAAACGAATGTACATACCCACCACGCCTCAAAACTGCCCGTGGTAACAGTACGGACAGCCACCAGCCTAAAATACACACACATCTGATTCCTTCATTCAAGAAGGCTGTCTCTACGGCACTCTCTGTCTCCAAGCAAGAGCAGCTGATACATCATGTAATTCACTAACACATCAATTCATACCTGTAAGATGGCTCGGCCACTTATGTCCTTTGTGCACTCCTGTCACACACCACATCAGCAACCAATGCACAATGTATCAATTTGCCACATGATTTAGGGCCACCTCCATTGCTGGAGCCTTCATGCCTCGCCGAATGCACAGAAGTTTAAGAACTCCTAGCGCACAAATTATGATCAGTATGACGGCTAGCATGACCACTATTATTGGAATTGTGTAACGTTCATTGATGAAAAGCTCATCCTCGTCACTAAGATAAGCAGAACTCGACGAATAGTTGTAGATGCTGGTCGAGTACGTAAACCAGCTCGAAACAACTCAGCACGCGCCATTATTCAGCGTCTGCGACCTTCGTGAGTGTATCCAACACCCCCCTTGTCGCGAAACTGTAGATTCAACGTTTTCTATTAAAGGAATTGTGGTCAACACCCCATTGTCAAGGAAATATCCCATGACTTCCATGCAAGTGCTACTCGCACCTGCCTCATAGAAGATTGTAGACTCCTGATTTATCCCAGAACATATCCTGAGATGATATACCGATGACATCTCATCCGTTGCAAAGGCAGTCCATAGAATCGCCATTCATGTGTAGACTCGACTTGACCTCTGGTACTGTAGAACGAAGTCGTTTCCATCGCCATCATCATGTGAAGTTGGGAATTCTCTAAAGTCATCGTGTGTCAGTATTTAAAAAGTCTACATGATCATAGAATAACTAAAGTCTTGCTTTACCCCACAAATCCGTCATTAATTAATATACTCAATCTCCTAGTCAAATATTAAAAATTCCCCACTAAACAAAATATAATCTTTACCCATTAAATCCTCACAAATAATCCCATATCTGACAAACACACTATCAAAAGAGAACCCATAACGTCTTAATAGCAAAAACCCTTTTATTGTTTATATAATTAACCTCCATGAAATATAATGCCGAACACCCCTTCTACTAACTCACATACCCGACAAATTATATTTCCTATCTAAAATAGAAATTCTATTTAAAGCTTAACACCAATTACGACATCTCTCGTAGGAAAAGAAAAAAAAGAAACAAAATAATAACAACAATAATAAGTGAACTTTCCCCCATTACACAGCGCACATAAGAGAAGAAAAAGCATATTTAATTCAACATTTTCCTCAAAAAGGCAAAATGTACCATTACGGAATTCGCTAGTGCAACAATCACATCGACCAGACCGGAAAACAACTTCCCTTACATAGTACATCTCCATGGAATGCCATAGTCAACATCTACAAATAGTGCAAATCTCCGAGTAATCAACTTCAAAGGAAAAAATCCGCAACTGGACTCATCACAGCATTATCAGCAAAAATCCACCTGTGAACACCTCAGGTGCTTTGAACCGCACTTTAAATTTTCTAGTCAGACTTGCAATGCCAAAAACCATTATTCCTCAAATATTTCATACTAACACCATACAGCCACATTCCACAAACTTATCACCAAGATATCACCAAGGCGCCTCCAAAAAAAATTGTCCTTAAATCATAACTCTCCATGACATTACACCAATTATATATAACCACAATGCAGTAGTGTCACTCGCCCCAATAATTACAACACCAAAAGAAATTCAGCCCCAAATATCATACACAGGAATTATCACATATTTATCATCACGTTTCTCAGCTAAAACAAAAATTCGCCATATTTCCAAACAACTTCCCACATAAAATATTTACCCCGGAATCTTAGGCCAAAACGCAGCAGATTTGCGCAAAATAAAAAAAAAACAGTAGAAGGAAATGAAAGAGAAAAAAAAAACAGTTAAAACATTTCGCCACCAAATTGCAAAAACCAGACAGCAAGAAAAAAAGAAAAAAATGCAATTGCGTGACAATATATTAATCACCACAACCAATTCTTTTCAATTTCGAATTTCGAGATATATATTAACCTTGACCGACCTGTTTTTTCCTCTAAGACTACAAATCTGTTTCCAATTTTTTCCTCAATGACTTTAAAAGGACCTTCAAACTTCGGGCCTAATTTGTAGTTCAGTTCATTTTTAACATTAAGTTTTAAAAATACCTTGTCTCTGAAATTGATCTTGGGATCAGATGTTTTACTAATACTTTTCTGTATAATCTCTCTGGTTGTGGATTTGAGATTACGGCTGAGACAAGCATGTCTCTCTCTCGCTGTGGATACCAACGCCTTGATCAAATCCTCTCCATGATGAGGTATAGTTAGCAAATCAAATGTGCCTCGAGCTGGACAACCAAACAAAGCTTCGAATGGAGACATTTTAATGGAATCACTAACCATAGTGCTAATACTATGTCTAACAACATCAACAAATCTGTCCCAATTCTTATCATTACCACCTACAGTTTTCCTGAGAGCCTCGAGCACTTTCCTGTTTGCTCGTTCACACAACCCATTAGCCTCTGGTCTGTATGGAATAATTGTTACTTTCTGTATCCCCATGACTTCCGCTAAACATTCCAAGGTTTTGTTCACAAATTCTCTACCATTGTCGGTCAATAGAAGTTCAGGTGAGCTATATCCGCAAATAATACCATTGAAAAATGCTATGGCTACTTCTTCAGCCATTTTATGCTTGAGTGGGAAAATTTCTATTATCTTAGTAAGTTCACCTATTATCACTAACAAGTACTTGTTCACATATCTAGACTCACAAAAATTTCCCAGGATATCCATATGTATTCTCTGAAAAGGTCTACTCGGTATAGGATACTATCCTAATTTGCATGAAGTTATCCTTGCAGGCTTACTTGCCATGCACACTGTACAGTTTCTCACAAAATTTTCCACATTTCCCCATGTTTTTCCAAGTGTATTTAGCACGAACCTCATCATACATTTTTTCTACTCCCAAGTGTCCCAAGTGTAGACTACCGAACCTTTAATGAACTATATCCAAAACCACTGGAATTAGGACTGGGAATTATGATCTGTGTCGTATCTCCTTTACTTTCACTGGTTCTCAATTTATATTTTTTTTTAATTTTCCTAACAAATAAATTACCTTCTAACTCCAAACCCGAAAAAGGCAACTTATAACGTTTCCTGACTAATTCCCCTATAAGAAACACTTTCGCTTCTGCTGGAATCTCGTCTTCATCTTGCCTTTGCTCTATAAGAGATATATCCCATTGTATAGCCTCACTAGTGACTTGCGCAAATTGGGATCCTTCCGTATTATGAAAACTTCTACAAAGAGCATCTGCAACTACGTTAAATTTGCCCTCTACATATTTGAGCCTTGCATCAAAATCTCTGATAGTTAAAAACCATCGAGCTCTTTTAGGTGACAAATTGGGTTTATTAAAAAGATCTAATAATGGCTTGTGGTCTGTTAGAATTTCTACTTTATTCCCCATCAGTAGCATTTTAAAATGAACCAAGCTCGACACTATCGCAAAAGCTTCTTTATCTACAGTAGCCATTGATCTCTCGTTGCTGCCCTTTGTCCTGAACTTCATGCTATAAAGGGCTATGGGATGGAATTTCCCATCAAGCTTTTGCATAAGCCAAGCACCTATACCTTCCTGGCTAGCATCAGTCACTAATGTAAAAGGTTTGCTAAAATCTGGAAACTTCAAAACAGGGGGATTCATTAGCGCGTCCTTGAGCTTATGAAAACTCTCCGCCTGGGATTCCTTTCATTGACATTGAACTTCTTACCGCAGTACATCAGTTAGGGGAGCTGCTATATTGGAGAACCCTTTCATAAACCTCCTGAAGAAACTGGCGATACCCAGGAATGACCTAATCTCTTTCTTTGATCTGGGTGTGCAAAAATTCGCTATTGCTTTGACTTTATCGTCATTTACTCTAACCCCTTCCTTAGATATGACATGGCCTAGATATGTGATTTGCATTTTCAAGAACGAATACTTGGCTAGCTTAATTTTCAACCCCGGTAATCTAAGCCTCCTAAGTACTTCTGTAAGCACTTCCAGGTGTTGCGTGATCATGTCTGTTGCGACCAATATGTCATCCATATACACAAAAACATTTTTGCCCAATAACCTGTGCAAAACTGTGTTCACCTACCTGGTAAAAGTCATCGGATTGCCCGATAAATCGAAAGGCATTCACATAAATTCATAGTGTCCCTTGGGCACTGAAAAAGCTGTATATTCCTTGCTACTTTCACTAAGAGGGACCTGCAAAAAACCTTGCACCAAAAAAATCGACGCATACACGGACAGAACCGTCCTTCTTAGGCACCACTAACAAGGGAAAGTTGTAAGGAGACACACTAGGTCTAATGATTCCTTCTTCCTCCCATCTATTGACCTCTTTCTCTACCTGTTCTCTGATTTTGAAAGGTATGCGATATGCAGGAATATAAAAAGGTTTTGTGCCACTCTCCAAATTTACCTTATGCTTTTACACATTAGTCAACCCCAATTTATCACCTTGTAAGGCTAGAGTACCCTTAAATTCTGCGAAGAGCTCGCTTATCACTTCAACATGTTCACTATAATCCACATTAGCTAAATGTTCTCTAAATATTCGTTTCCTTGATTGCATTTGTGCCTCTGAAAACTCAGGTTTCCCCTCTACGATAGCCACCGAACACGTATTACGACTCCAATCTTGGAAATCCAATATATATGTATTCTTCTGGTATCTCCTAACTGTATCATTACAGTTTAGTAATTCTAACCATGTGGTCACATCCTTGGATACACTGTACACCTATGCCATGCTAATAACCCCTCTAAGCCTCTCTCTATTTTCAATAATACACATATCCATAGGTTTTCTCACTTCCCTCAATTTGACTTTTACTATAGTCTTTGAACCCGGTAATAACACACTATCCTCCAATAAAACACCTCTATATTTGTGGTTAGTATCTCCCCTTTCCACCAACCCATACATATTACCACCCTTAGTATCATCCCCAGCATTGCTAGTATCAGAAATAACATCAGTATTAGTATCAACTTCCCCATCCAAAATATCATCACCATTATTGTTATCACCGTGAACTCCGATAGAATCCCCACAATCATTTCCCATATCACCAGTGTGGGTTTTAGTATTACCACTCTCCGTAACTCCCGTATCACCGCCATTAGTATCACCAAGCACATCTCCTTTTTCAATAATCTCCATGTCCTCCGTTCTCATCACGTCCTCATAAGGAAGAGAAACACCAGGTATTCTGACTGTTATCCCATTAACACCCGCATGGATCGAAATCTTGTGTCTCCTACACGCAGGAATGACCCAGCAAAAGTCTGTTGCCCAATGCAATTCCTTTAATTACCAAAAATGGTTCTGTTAACACACTGTCACCGAGAGTAAACTGTATTTGAACACAGCCCAGGGAATTTAATCTATGGGCTTGCACATCACACACAATCTCCGTTGAGGGTTGCAAAGGGTAATTGGAAAACATGGATTGATACAAGTTATATTCCATTAAATTTATAGACGCACCTGTGTCTATAAAGATCGGGATATCCATAAACTATAGGCCTGGGCTCTGGGGCGTCCCCCACGAGACCACAATGGCACGTACTAATGGCCTGTACCCTTTTTGTTGATCGGCCTTCCAAAAATTTCGCCGATCCCTTTGCCCTCTGGTTTGACCTGCTTGGGAAGTCCTCGCATTATAACTCCCAGAACTTTGTGGTGTAGGCCTCGCATCTCTCTGTATCCTAGACGGACAAGATTGCCAATAGCTATCGGTACTCTTACACATTCCACAATATTTAGCTCTACACTATTTCTTTGGATGCCCTGGTTTATTGCAGTTGAAACAGCGCAACTGTTGTTGCCTTTGATCGATCGATCTTTTGTTATATTCAACTTTTGCACACAGACAGGGAGAAGAAAATTCTATGTCTCTTTGAACCCTATTTCCCGGGCCTGTCCCATGAAAAATTGTACTATCTACAGTGGGACATTTAGACATATGTTTATCAATTTGGGTATAAAGTAATTCTTTGTCTGAGGTAGGTTCAATGTTTTCATCAAAGCTATTCACTATTGCATCAAGTGAGACACTACCTCCTGTAACCCATTTAGATGTTTTCAATTTTCCTACCCAATTTGCCACTGAGTCAAAAAGTTTTGAACTATGTTCTACGAGGCTATTTGTGCCCTTCTGTATTTTATAAAGACCCCTGAGGTCCCTCATCATATCTCTGTATTCCTCTGAGCCATAAGCTGCTTTCAAAAACGCTTGCAAATCAGTCCAGGTACGACATTTTGCAAATTGGAAACTTCTGCAACGATGAGAGAGGTCACCTTTTTTAAATCTAGCAAAGCTTTCGCCTCTCTAAATGCCTCTATATCATCCGTTATGTTTTTTGCGCTTAAATAATTATTCACACCTTCAATAAAGATTTGCGCTGGCTGGGACAACACACCACCTACCATTCCCCAAACGGGCTCATGCTCGCATTCATGTTCATTACGTGATGTAGCATCGTTGTGGTACTCTTGGCATCAGCCATTTTCCTCTCTTTACGGAAGCTTTTGTGTTCTATAACATTCCCGACCTCAATAACTATCAATGTATTTATATACGCACAAAACCCAATCCAGAAAAATGAATACAA